>NC_134540.1:61159798-61462828 GCF_050624435.1 Tenrec ecaudatus | reverse complement strand
TTTGTCAATGCAATTGGGCCAAGATACTAAGGATTTTGACAGTTGAGACCTCTTCCCATGATGCAACCTAGAATAATGTAAATAATTCCTGTAAACTGCCAGGAAATCCTCGGAGGATTACGGTGTCATGTACCCTTTTATTCCCATCAGGGCCTGAGTAATGCTGCCTGAGGGATGTTGCTGACTTTATATATCCGTAGATGATAAAGAATGTTTCTTTGCTTTCTGTTCATACAGATCCTACATCTGGTTCATCAACGTCTGGCACACTGTATGTATTACTTTCTGTAGGAGATCTAAGGGCCTATCACCTGTTGACCTTCAAATGTCAATCTAACTCTTTGAGCTGTTTCTTCCTGTTTCCTGATTCTTTAGGACTAATGGATATGAGACTTCTGAAGTGCCACCACTTTGCTTCGATCCATAGACTTGAACTGCATAGAACTTACCTATTTCCACAACTGTATGAACTAGTTTCATGGATAAACACACACACGTATGTACTACATATGCACAGATATGTAGATAGATAGATAGATAGATAGATAGATAGATAGATAGATAGATAAAGGTGGATAGATATATCACTGGTTTTGTTTCTCTAGAGAACCCAGACTAACATACTCATTTTATTAAAAGAAGAAAAAAAAACTACTGTCAAGTTTTTCATCCTTAGAGAGTATTTTTTCACTTCCGTGCTTGACCACTAGCATTTATAGAATATAATGAGAGGCACCTATGAAAAGACTGAGTTTACTGCAAATGAATTAAGCGAAACAAGAAGAATGCCAGGCAGGTACATATAAAAACAAAACAGAAAACATATTTTAATTGAATAATTTAGTGACCATTTTAAAGACTACATGCATTTCTACTTTGCACACATGATTTCCTTTTTTCACTGTGTGTCATTGTCATATAAAGACAATGTTAACTATCCAACCCTCATTTCATTAGTTTCCGGTGATAGGCAAATGGGTATAAAAGATAATCTAACATTTGTAGTACTATTGAGAAAAAGGAACATGTGATTCAACAGAATAGAGAAAATACTAAACACTTGAAATCTAAAATCAAAACCTATCGTTGTCCAGTCAAATTCTATATTATAACATCTCTATAGAACTGAGCATAACTGCATTACAAAGTTTCTAAGTCTCCGAAATCTATATGGATGATGTTGTCACTGATTTTTCTGGTGGAGTTGCTGGTAGGTTTGAACCACCAACCCAAAGGTTAACAGGCCAATACTTTAACCACTCTGCCACCAGAGCTCCTATTACAAATGGAATATGTAATATATAATGTTATTGCTCCTTCTGCCAAGATATACATACTTTTTATTTTGGTATAGCCTCTAACCACTCCCTTTTCTTAAGTAAAACTAAAGAAATATACATCAAAATTTAGTAAATGCTAATTATCAAATTAAATATGTTCTTCAAAATAAGACCTAAAATTTGATTTAGCTATTACTTTTACTATCTTTAAAGATAAAATGAAAAATGTATGCCATTATATAGTTAGAAGATATTTGTTCAACATATTGAAACCATCAAGTTCCTGTTATAGCATATATTTATTTTTTAAAATGACAATCTAGTTAAGATGTTAATGGTAAGGGAGTATGTATCTCCTTTTTTATAGTGCTGAAAGCATAAATTCTAAGGAATACATATTCTTATTATTATTGAATTGGCATATAATGTTAATGAAATATTATAAAATTATGTTTAATAACCATTCATTCTATTTTACTAGTCTTCCATTACTGGTAATAATGTATAAAATAGTCTTTGAACGACTTCTTGTAAATCGCTGATGAATTCTAAAGAGCCATATGAAAGTCTCAAATCTTAGTTGAAGAGGTAATTTTCTTCTCCTACGACTGCAGTCTTCCCCTGCAAAGTTGCCCCCAGAGGAACAATAACACATAGAGTCCAACTTCACTAGTCTCGTAACTTCAGTACATTAGAAAGCTAAGAATGTATGCATGCACTAATTTCTTTCACAATACAGAAATAAAATTAAGGTTTAGTATTTGTGGGAGAGGAAACTAACAAGAAACATTTTGAATCATACATTACTAGTTCACTGTAAGTGGCAGGAAATGAAACAAAAGTATATATATATAACCAAAATGTTCAGTGGTAGCTTGATTTAGATTTGGTTTTATCCTGACTCAATAAATATTGTGTGGACTTTGTTCTAGCTTCAAGTTTTGTTTTGTTTTTGATACTTCTTCATTTTTCATCTCCATTCTCGGATTAGTTCATCACCTTTGGTTCACGATAACCACATCCCCACACCCTAAAAGTGACTATTGTAATGACAAAAGGTCTGTTTCATCCAAACAGTCCACATATAAGGCATTTTAACAGAAAGACATAGGTATCAACCGATCAATAAATATTGAACTTATGATGCAATATTTTGAATTGGATCTCTCCAAGTAGATTCTGGAATCTGAACCCGAGGACTGTGACCTATTTTGAAGTAGAGTTTTCTCTGTTATGTTAATAAGGCCACAGGCAAACTCACTGTCATTGAGTTAATTAGGAGTCACAGTGACCCCACAAGACAGGTAGCAGTCCTTTGAGGATTGCTGAGGCTACCCTCTTTAGAAGGCTTGATCAAAGTCTTTCTCTTGCTCTCTCCCCTCCTTTGCCAAGCATGGTACCCATTTCCAGGGACTGGTCTTGCTTGATGACATGTCCAGTGTATATGAGATGAAGTTATGCCTCTCACAGTTTGAGGTACGTTTTGTGCCCTAAATCTATTTAATAATCAATATGTGACAGTTACATACTCACATGATAGAAGATGCATATGTGTGCATGAATAAGTGCTTTAGAGTATTTTGTCAGCAACTGGAATAATTTATTGAGCGATTTCTCAAAGAGCTCTTAGAGGATATGACACTTTGGGTTTGGGATGATCCTATGCTTTAGGCCATTATTTTAGTCACTGTATCAATCCATCTTTTGAGGCCATTCCTTATTTTTTGTGCCCCTACAGTTTGCCAAGCTGTGTTTCTTTCAGGACTGGTCTTTCTAGACAATATATCCAAAGTATGTCAGATGAAGCCTTGCCGTCCTTACCTCTAAGGAGAACTCCAGTTATACTTCTTCCAAGGCAGATGGGTTTGTCCTTTGAGCAGTTCATGACACGTTCAATATTCTTCCCCAGCACCATAGCTCACCTGCATTAATTCTTTGAATTAATGTCTAACATTTACATGTATATGAAACAATGGAAAATATCAGGGATTAGGCCAGGTGCACCTTAGAGTAACATCCTAAGTCTTCCATACCCTAAAGAGGTCTTGTGCAATGGATTTACCTAATGAAACGTGTCCTATTATTTCTTGGCTGCTGATTCTCTGAGCATTGGTTGTGGACTAAACAAGACAAAATCCTTTACAATTTCAAGCTTTTCTCCGATTATCATGATGTTACCTCACATCAGGATGTCAGGATTTTGCTCTTCTTGACATTGTCATAATCCATACTAAAAGTCACAGTCTATTATCTTCTTCAGCACGTTCTTTAAATCCCCCTTATTTCCAGCAAGGAAGGTGTGTCTTCTACATATCCAATATAGCACCATAATTCAAATGCACCAATTCTTCTTTTCCTCCAAGCTCAAAGCCATATTCTCCTTCATAAAAGCCAGCTTCCCTGATTATGTGCTCAGTACAGGGATTGAACAAGCGTGTGGAATCATAACGAATTATAACAAGAAATTGAATATAGGAAAGTATCTACATTAAAAAAAACAGTGCCCACTGTCTATCTATCAATGATGCTGTGCTTTGCAGATCACTTTGATGCTGCCTAGGGCTGCACAAATGTAAGGGACATTTTGCCTTGGCATCTGTTTCTTGTGGAAATGAAAGCAGTCTTCTGATTTTATACTAGGCAATTACACCATTTGAAATGATCACAAAGAAAATGTCCCTGAATTCAAATCACAAAAATTTCAATTAATTGTTTTATTTCATTTTGTATCCCAATAAAGCAGATGTGTCAGAAAGGAAAATGTGCCGTCCGTGGCAAAGAATCACGGAAAGGGGAGCTAATAGACGAGGACGCACCACTCTGCTGTCAACATTGCAGTGTAGCAAAGACAGAGCTGGGCCAAAACCGTGCCGCAAAATGAAATCAAGACCTTTTTCATTCTTCAGGTTTTTGCTAATATTTTAAGTAGTGAAATTTTTAGGATGAAAATTTTTCATTGGAAAATTTGCAAAAGGTAATACCATTTCTAAGTAGAAATAACCTACTGAGAATGTCTAAATCATTTTGACAAAATTTAAATTTATGTGACACGCTGTGCTACCCAATATGAATTCCAATAATCACACAGAACTGAGTACTTAAAATACTGCTAGTGTGAGTTGAGAACTACATTTTTCATCTTATGTATGATAGTTTAAGTTGAAACATGGTTATGTCATATAGTTATCAGAATATGTTAAATAAGTTTTGAGTAAATGGGTACATGAATCTACTTTTAAAATTTAAATTTAATGAAATACAAATACAGATAAAATATTTCTGATGAAAATTTACCATGTGGATTGAAATATATAAAGTCCACACAAGATTTCAATATTTACTTTATAAAAACTTAATGCAAAAAGGAACATATCTCAGGCATAATTTGATATTGATTATATGCTGGAATTATATTTGGGGGATATTGAGCTAAATCAAGTACATTATTAAACATATATATGTTTGGTATAAGATTATTACCCAAACAGAAACACTACCATTCAGTTGATTTCAAGTCATGAGCACCCTATAGGTCAAAATAGTCTCTGAGTCCTCTAGCCTAAACAGTGTGTGAGGAGACAATTTTCTCTCATTTTATATGAAGACCACAACTTAAGACCTGGCTATTAGCAGCCCCAAGCTTAACCCATACATTATTAAATGAATTGTATGTCTTTTTTTATCTTCTTGATAAAATATAGCCATACACAAAACCATGGGTCTATTGTCCTCCAGATGATTCTGATTCAGAATGATGTTATAGAGGTTTTCCAAGGCTATCAATCTTTATGAGGGTAGAAAGCCTTTTTTTTTATCCTATGGATGGAATGGTGGCTTTGAACATCTGACCTCCTTGTTAGCGGGCTTACAGAGAGCCTTAAACTCAAACTCACTGCCATAAAATCCATGTAGATTCACAGGACAGGATAGAACTGCTTCTGTGAGTTTCCAAGACTGTAGTTCTCTGCGGGAGTATAAAGACCCATCCTTCTCCAATGCAGTTCTGGGTGGTTTTGAGCTGTGGACCTTGAGTGATCAAGAATTCAAAATGGCATTTGCTTGCCTTCTACATTTATTGGATAGCTTTACATAAAATAGTGCATAATGCCTAGATGTGCTTGCATTTGTTTTTTCTTCCTTTTTTCTTTCTATCCTTTCTTTTCCACTCCCTGAATTTTGTTTCCTTAAAAGGAATGTGAGTACTTTGTTCATTCTATTTATCCCTAAGTATGCATAATTTATCATTTTTTTTCAATTCCTCAGTTTTTAATATGTTCCTTCCAAATTTCTTATACATTTTCATATTTTATGTGCTACATCCATAAAATAGCTGAATTTTCAATACAAGATAAAAATGTATTTTGAAAAACAAATGAGATTTTCATGCCTATTGGCATAACTATAGCCAAAGCTATTGTTTCATGCTTTTAAAATTATCCATTCCTTGAATTCATCTGTCTTAAAATGGCAGGCAACCACGGGCTACAAACTATGGAAAATATCAGGAATTCAACTATGTTTTTGTCATTTCGTGATTTTTCTTTGCTCCTGGGGAGCATTTCCAGCATCCCTAGTGGAACTTCATATAGGTCCTAAGGTGCCGTTCAAGTTTTTTTTTTTTTATGTTATTAAACTAATGCAATGAAAAATCCTTAAGTTCCAATTTCACTGTGATATTCAATTTACTGGAGGGATTCACTGCTGGGCTAAGATGATTAGCATCACATTCATTTTCCTTTGCTTTAATATGTAGGGTGTATGGCTCCATGCAGTACAAATCCATTTTTCCCATGGGTCGACCCTATGAGGGGTGTTATAAAAGTTGGCAAAATTTTTTCAATTATTGTTTTAAATTTATTTTTCTTGAGTTCTTTGAAGATCCTCCTATAACTATTGTCATTGTGGTTTTAGTGCATAAATCCATGGTTTTATTCATAAAATATTTAATCATTTGTTTGAGATTAGTAGATGACTACAGATAAGTTCTCTCCATAATTCACTTGCCCTACTCTTATTAGAATTCTTTGAAAAAAAGAAAAAACAGATTTAAAATCTTTTTAAATGAGAATTTGTTTTTTAAATGTGACTTCCCTTTAATGGGATCTGACAACCAGTTAGATTTGGAATTCCAGAGGAGTGATCATGATAGATATTCTCAAAGGACATAGAATGATAACAAGAGATTTATTGGAAAGAAGTTTCAAGTGTTGAAATCGACAGCGGTGGGAAAAAGATCCATCAATTTGTTTCCAGGGTTTTTGTTCCTATCATGACACCATACTTGCACATTCTGAGAGAGTAGTCAGTACTGTCCGATGAGAATTGCATTGAGGAAACATGATCCCATCCACCCTCCAATTCTGATCTGTCCCTGAAACTTTTCAAAAAACATCGAAAGGGAACACAATTCAAGTCCCTCGGGGAGGCTAAAACTACCATTTTGATGCAATGTAAATTATAGAGCAAGGAAGTCATCAGGCAAGTGTTTGATGGAAATATCACCTTCAGAAATGTGTAATGATAGCAGGAGAATGTGCTGAGAACTATCTTCACATTTTAATATTTTTGTTTAATAAAGATGTCCATGATCTTTGTAGCAATACGTGTGAAAGAGATAACTTTGTATCAAAGAGAAATTATATATTAAGGAAGCATCCCAGCATAGTCTAGATCAAGTTCATAAGCCCAATATTAGCCGATATGTCCCATTACAATCTATAAGCTCCTCTTCAGACTCACACAGCACAAGCAATGATGCCAAAAGTAGGAAGATCATAGCCCACTGGGTGCAAAGTCTTGTGGATCCAGTGGGAGTGGAGGCATCTCAGTGCTGGTGTGGGTCTCCATTGGCTGCTCAAGCTCTAGGGCTCTGGTCTACCAGCATAGCTCCATGTGGCTTATCAACAGGAATGTCTCACGGGCGTCTGTGTGTGCCCCACCTCCAGCGAGCTATTTATCTCCTTAGCACCTCCAAATGAATTTATCAAGCTGTGACCTGATTGACAGGCTAAACTCCACCCCTTCTTAATAGTCTCAAGTTGACAATAAATTATGTACCTACCACAGATGGCGAGACTTCATCTCACATACTTTGGCCAGGAGGAAGCAGTCTCTGGAAAATTATATCATGCTTGGGAATGGCGAGAGACATCATAAAAGAGGAAGACATTGAACAAGAGGGCTTAACACAGTGTCTGCCACACAGCGCCATACAATGAGCATCCCAATATCTGAATCACTGTGCCAACATAATTGTAATACTACCTAATGCACTGACTCAATAATTGTTATTTATACAAAGATATATCACTTCAGTCCATTAGTATGTAGATAATTTGAGTCATTGGCTGGTGGTTGCTGCTAGGTGTTTTTACATTGGTTATAACTCATATTGATTCTGTGTCAAACAATTAAACCTTGCCTGGTCCTGCACTACCATCACATGCATGATGTTGAGCAACTCCAATGCACAAGATCTCTTCCTTGACATAGTTTGGACAATTTATCAGGAGGGACCAGTCCCTGGAAAGGGACATCATACTTGGTAATGTAGAGGATCAGCAAATAGAGGAAATTCTTAATAAGCTGGATTGAAAGAGTAGTAGCAACACTGGACTCAACCATTGCATCGGATTGTGAGACTGGCATAGTATGAATGAGGTTTCCTTGTGCTGCATATAAGGCCACTATGAGTCAAAATTGAGTCAATGGTTCCTAATAATAACAACAATATGGCCTTCTTTTGCTCCAGTCATCCTCCTTGTATTTGCATTGCAGAGCTCTATGTGTATTCTCTAAGCATTCTGTGGAAGAGAGGATCAAGTGTTCCTATTCTACACCCCTTAAAGGTATACCCCAACAATATTTTGCTGGTACATTCTTTTCTGAACCCTTGTGCTATTAGATTCTTGTGAATTTTGTCTTGTTTTTTCCTAATTTCGACGTCCTATTCAAATGCAATTAACATACTGGTTTAAGCTCTATGTCAGCTAAAACTTCTTTTATGAGAAATGAATTTGAGAGGTATTTGATCATGAAATGTCTGAAATTAAAAATTTTTCTTCTCATTAGGGATTATTCATCAAACCTCCCAGGGAAGTAGAGATGACACTCAAATTCATTTCCATTGAGTAAATTTCTGACTCATAGAGACCCTCTGGTTATACCCTCCAGTTCTGTGCACTCCTGAGGCTACAAATCTTTACGGGAGGAGAAAGTCTCATTATTCTCCATCAAAGTCACAGGAGGGTTGGAACTGCTGACCTTGTGGTTAGCAGCCCAATGGATTATCCACTCCACCACCAGGGCTTCATGTGATAACAAGGGTGACCAGTCAAGGGAAAGGTGTTATAAGATGGGGCTGAGCTTCAAGCTGCAATTTGGAAACACGTTGCCTGAAGGAGTGAAGGTTCAGTGCTTTTCGTTCTAGACATCATTCTCATTTTATTGATTCGCTGCCTCTTTACCATGGGAGCACTGTGTGAAACCTCCTTTAGTTGAGGCAGGAAACAGTGTTTCCTTAAGAAGTGTAGACCTGCAGCACTGAGAAAGTGGAGTAGGTACCCTGGTAATAGGCACTGAGTCAACTAAGCATGAGTATTTTGCTACATTGATTAGGAATCTTTTCATCTATTCTCAATGAAATTATTAACCTCTATCAGATTTTGAAACTCTATACATAAATAAAAACATAGAAGGATTCAGCATCTTCATGAAAATAATTTGAAATATTTGCCATATTGAAAAGAATGTACAGATATAAGTCCTCTAACAGAATTTGATAAAATAGAAGTTATTGAATTTTTTTTACTTATTCCACTCTTATGGACAAATGTTTATGTAAATATATATACAAGCCTTGGTATTTGTTAGAATTTAAATATAGAAACCTGGTGGCAAAGGAGGATATGCATTGAGCTGTTGACCACATGGTCATTGGTTCTAACCCACAGGAAGCTGCTCCAAGGCAGAAGATGAGGCCGCTTGTTCCTCTACAGATTTAAAGCCTTAGAAACACACATGGGTGGTTCTATTGCATCCTATGAGTCAGAAATGGCAGAACGGCAATGAGTTATAGTTTATTTTCTCCTGTAATAATATCACTTTTTTGTTGTTGTTAGTCATAAAGTAAAAGGGGATGTCAACTTGATGAGATTTTTGGTCCCATGTCATGTAATTAGAGCTGTTCATCTCTACCATGTAGCATATGAAGGTAATATCAATGCAGAGAAGGGACGGGTTGAAATAATTTAGAATCAGAAATGCCACCATATAGACCGAAAACACGTGGACTCTGGTTTTATTTTTTACTTGAAAGATATGTATTAAAAATAGAGAAATGCAAAGAACACGGCAATAACGTTGACAGATTATTCTAATGTCTTCACATACAATTTCAAAATTAAAATAATTTTTTTTTACTTGAGAAAGTATCACTCTGCACATTTTTTAAAACAGAAGGAAAGGGGAAAAGCAGCCTGTCACTCTGTTTTATGAGGTGCTTCTGTTCTTAGTGAAGGGTAACCACTGAATAAGATAGGTGTCTCCACATGAAAGACATTCTTCAAGCCATAAATCCAAATACTAATAGCCTTAATGACTCTTCCTGGTATTTTTAAGTGCTGACTCTTAAAGAATTATCCTAAGGAGGGTACATTTTTGCTCAGCAACAGTATGCATTTTTTAAAATTGAATAACTTATATAACATTCTCCACATTTCAATTACATTTGGAATAGCTGGTGCATAAACTCATTATTGACCTGGGATCCCTCCATTTTTAAGCAGCGTGAATGGTATTTTTAAACAATGCTCAAAAATGACCTTTTTTGATGTCACTACAATTACTTTTAACGTACTCAGATTTTACCTGCAGTCCTGATCAAATTTTTCTCCATGTATTTTCAGACAGCTGTTCCTTCCTTGTTGAATCGTTCTTGTTTCATAAGCACCTCTATTGAGTCAGCAAGAATGTCTACTGAATGGCTCCAGACTGTAATAAATATGAAGACAAAAATTTCAACCTTATTTTTATCAGCACACTATTTAAATCCTAAATCACCAATGAAAACACAGAGGTATTCTAAAGAATATTTTTTCTTATATTATGAAAAAAATATTGAGATGTATCTGCATGAACACAAAAACTGCAGACTTTCAAAATATATGCAAGCCAAAATTTAAAAGTTCATATTTATATATAAAATAAATCATCGGTGAGGGTATAAAGTAGGCATTTGATGATAGGAAATCATTTAAGTTCTTTTGTAGAGGCAAAAAATATGCAACAAAACAGTACATCTCTTCTTGAAATTCAGTGGTTAAAAGCTGTTAATATAAACTTTTGAATCCATTTGGTCTTCAAAACATCTAATTATTTTTATATATTAATAATTCTTTGAATTTCCTAATAGATATTTAAAATTCATTCTGGTAATTTATACTTCTTCGATCACCTGTATTGTATTATTTTCAAAACTGCACACATATGGTTGTCTTTGATTTCTATTTTTTCAGAACATATTTAAATTGAATTACCTTTGTCTTAATTCTTAACTGTAAGCTTATTTTGAAACAATTTCTGTATAATTTCCATTCAATGCACAGATGAAGAATTAAATAAAAAAGAAAGGCAAATAGGCAAGTTAGCCTTTGTCTTCCTCTGTAATAGGGGTTAGTTATTAAATCCCTCCACCCTTTAATTAGTTATGCATAGTGTCATTATTGGAAAATACAGTATAAAACTAAGAATGCATGAAATCAGAAAACATAAAAGTGAGCTCAAAGCACAATGGACTAAGGATACATGGTTCTTGCCCTTGGTTCTCCTTGAATTGGATCTGACTTACAGCAGCCTCCTGTGTTCAACATAAAACTGCACTTCAGACAGATTTCAAAGTTGTGACTTTTCAGCAGCAAACTCTCCAGGAAATTCTTCTGACCTGCCTCTAGGGACTACTGACCAACAAACTTTCATCCAGTAGTCAAGTGCTTAGGTGAGACCTGCAAGGCATAAGGTTGTTGTTTGGTTCATTTTGCTTTTAGGTGCCATTGAGTCAGTTCTGGCTCATAGCAACCCTATGTACTAGAGAACCAAACATTGTTTAATCCTGGACCATTCACAATTGCTCTTTGAGCCCAGTGCTGCGGCCAGGCTGCTAGCTCTCATTGAGAGCATTACTCCTCATCCTTGACCCTCTATTTGACCTAGGAAAATGTGTTCCTAAGGGCTGGTCTCTATTGTTAAAACCAAATGCACTTCCATAGACCCATAGCTACCCTCTGTGGACTTCCAAGACTATAACTACTTATTGGAGTAGAAAGCCCAGTCTTTCTTCTGAGGAGCTGCAGGTGGTTTCAAACTGCTAACCCTGAGGGTCGCAGCCACACATGTAATCATCATGCCACCAGGGCTGTTCATGGACTTTACTGATAGCATGTCCAATTGCTAGAGACAAAGTCTCCCATCTGCCCTTCTGAGGATCATTCTAGCTGTACTGACAGATTTGCTTGCCATCTAGTCATCCATGGAATATTCAATATTTTTGACTGACACCATAATTCAAATGCATCAATTCTTCTCCACATCTTCCTTCTTCGATGTTTATTCCACATGCAGATGAGACTTTTGAAAATACCATGACTTTGGTCAGATAATTTAAGTCCTCAAAAATGGTGTATTTTCTAATTAATAGTTTAAAGAGGTTTTTCACAGTGGGTTTGCCCAGTGCAACCAATGCTTGATTTCTTGATTGATCCATTGATTGGTGTTGACTGTGGGTGCAAGGGTAATGAAATACTTGACCTCACACTTTTCTTCATTTGTAAAATTGTGGTTTATTGGTCCACTTGTGAGAAATTTCATTGTATTCACAGTGTGCTGTAATCCAAGCTGAAAGATGTCCCCTTGGTCATCATCAGTCAGTGTCTGCATTCTCTTCTCTTTCAGCCAGCAAGGTGTGTCATTTATACATAGCAGGTCTATCATGAGTCTTCCTTCAATCCTGTATTCTTCTTTATGTAATCCACCTTCTCAGATTATTGGCTCAACGTGTAATGTATGATAAAAAGATACAATCTAAAACACACATTTCCTGATTTTAAACTATATTCTACCCCTCATGTTTTCTTTGAAATTAGAATAATTTGCAATGATACGTAGAGAGGGAACTTCCAGAAATCTAAACCCTAATTCAGATGAAGATAAGGCACAATGGATATCACCATTGATGTTATATAGTTATTTTTATAAACAGAGAATAATATTGTGAAGAAATGAAATTCCAGAATTCTTCATTGGTCTGTGAGGAAAGTTTCCAAGAGCCAGTCATTCAGAGAGAATAAGGGGATATTGCTTGTTTCAAAATCAGAAAGGAAATCTCACAATATCAGGAAAGTGAAGGTTGTGTACGTAGACAATTCTTATTCAATTTGTCTGCTTGTGGTTAGTAGACAAGAAATCCTGAAAGCACATCCCTGTTTTAGTCAAAGATAGAGACCAGGTTGATTCAAGAAATTCTAAATTTATTCCTGAATGCTGACAGAAAGAAGCAGTGAGGGCTTTTGCCTCCAAACTTTTGCAAGATTCAGTGAAAATCTAACGAGTTATATACCTCAAATTTTGTGGCAAGTTGTGTTGGGTTGGGGGAGGGGCAGGGATAATCAACAGATTTTGCAAGCGGCCCAAGATGTAATTAGTTTTACAGTGATCAGAAGACATTGACAAAATGGGAAAAAGGAGACAACTTCACTGGAAACAGTATATATTTCCCTAAATGATTATCAGCCTGTCTGTCAAATGATATTCTAATTACTCCAGGGACCACCATACTGGTACCCCCTTAGGTTTCAGCCTCCATAGTTATCTGAATGACCATGCTTCCCCTTTCCTGAATTAGGGGATTTTTCCTGCTTAGATTTAAAAGAAATTATTTTACTTCAAGTGTTGGGGCTGCTATATGCTGGGACCCTTTTAACAAACAAAACATCAACATACCCAATCCTAAACTACATAATATTCCTAGTATTTGGCTAACAGTGGGTTAACTCTTTCACAGTCCCTACCCCCCATCATGTTGAACAAATAATTTGAGAAGCTAGACATAATGAGGAAGAGTACAATGCTAAGCTTGGAGGAAGACTCATTAACAATCTACAACATGCCAATGATATAACCTTGCTTGCTCAAAGGAAAAAAATAATTTAAATCATTTACTAATGGAGATCATTGACTTCAACCTTAAGTATAGATTATGCTTACCCATGAAGTAAAATGTGCACTTGGTTTGGCCTTTGCTGTGAACTAGAATTGCTCTGATAGTTGGAGGACCCCTGACTCCTTGGTTGCATATGTTCCCATCAGAAATGGCTGCCTTTGGTGGTTCAGTGAGAGTGCGACATTGTACCTTTATCTCTAACTTGTAACTCTCTCTGGGTTTGCTGATATGAGCTGTGGTAAGATTTACAATACCAGGCTTTTCCCTTTTCCCAGCTCACATTTATGTCTACTTTTTGTACTAAATTAGACTCCGTGACAAGTCTTTCTGACATTTTAGAGCAACCTCAAAAGTCTTCCCAGACCCTGCTCCTTATGACATGTACATCATGACTTTATTATCATTTCTGTTAACCACACTTCCCTGGTGGAGGTAAGGAACATTGCAAGATTTTTGATAAAAATAAAAGCAGAAAACAAAACCCCAAACAAGAAGAAATAAACCTGTCAATTATCTTTTTCTCCATTCCAGGTATTAATAGACCATGAACAAATTTAGGCTATCTACATATCCAATGTCTAGATATTTTAAAATTATTAATGTTATTTCTATAAAAATATATCACCCCATGTGAGATAGTTAACATTTATTGTGACAACCTGGCCAATGAACATATGTGGGATTAATTGAAGGGCGGAGAGACAAATGGCTCAGCAAGCCTGGCCTTTCTTGTCCCTTGCTCTTTGATTATCAGACCATTGTGTGGCTGCCTTGCTTGTTCTTTGCCTCAATTTGCAAGCTACACTACCTGTGGGCCACCTAACCCATGGACTGTGTCGCTGTAGTTTGAGGTTTCTTCAAGACCTGCTATGCCACATAATTAGAATTTACATCTCTTGAGCTGGGGACCGTCGTACTGTGTCATCTGGCTGACTGTTGGTGACCTGTCTTGCTGTTTGCTGCCTGTGGCTGGATAGCCTGAATTGCTCCATGGAGGACTAACCGGCGACCTTCAAGACTTGAAGGATTACTAGTGTCCAACACCTGTCTCATGAGAGTGAGTTGCACTGAGCATTTGTACTGCTTTATAGATAAATTAACTGTTGATTTCTTATGTTATCTATCTATCTAAATATATATAAAATTATTAGTGTTCTGGTTTTATTTCTCTAGAGAACCCTTTCTAATATACCATGTCTAAACGATTATTCATATCTCATTGAATCCAAACCTTACCTCTAATACTTTACATTTGTGTTGCTATTTTTTAGGGTTTTTTTGTATTTTTTTTTTCATTTTTAAGCCAGTGTTAAAAGCCTTGTCTCTGTTGCAAGCCTCCATGGCCTGGAATATAAGGGAGCCTTGCTATATTGTATAACAATATTGGACAAGATTTTCATTCTTCTGAGATAGGATGGAGGATTCTAGATAATGACTGGATTTGCTAAATTTAGCATGAGACTGGCTTCATCTATATTCCCAGAGAAACAATTTGAGCTGACGATTTGCTGCCCCACGCCTCTGCTGGTTCTCTACCACAAGATTTCCACACAGATCTAAAGGGACTCAAAATGTAATAGACGAAGGAGAGGGAGAAGCATTCTTCTGTGGGTTTTTTTAATTTAGTTTTGTTTGTCTCTTTAACTCTGTCTGCTTATACACCCATTTTAGTAATTCTGGCAAAATGGCTCTTAAACAGAGCGATACCGTTCTCTTTCGGCCTTACCAGTACAGAAGTTGCGGTTTTCTCCGTATTCTCAGAATCCTGCCCGAAACTCATAGTCAGAGGATGTCATCTCTGTGTCCTCGTGTGAAGAGATACGCTCCTAAAGTTCACCCAAATGCCCCTGGAATGTTCTTTGTATAAGTTGTACGTAAATGGGTCCATTGACTGTCCTGTGGTTTACCCTGGGTTGTTTCTGTCTTCACAGAAGCCTGGAAATCTTAAGTCACAGAAGCTTGCTGGTAACAAACAAATTTGAAAATAAGTGAATTTTAACTATGAATTTTAGCTCCCCCCAGCCACTCAATGGGATAAAGAGGAGTCTTTCTGCTCTCATAAATAGTTACAATCTTGGAAACTCACAGGACAATTCTACCCTGTCTCACTGGCTTGCTATGAGTTGGCATCAATCTGATGGCAGTGAGTTTGTTTTGGTATTTCACTTTGCATATCCTTAAAACAGTGTCTAATGTTGCCTAGTCAGCTCCTGGGCCAAGTAACCCCTTGCATAGAGCCAATCCAGTCAACTGTGCTCCATAGGATTTTCTATAGGTGATATTAAAAAGAGATCTCCAGACCTTTCCTAGATGCCTCTGAGTGGATTCAAACCTCCAATCATTTGGTTAGCCATGGAGTTTGTTAAATATTTATACTACCCTCGGACTCCTTGTGATATGTAGGGTCCTCTCAAGCAGGAGTTCTAAAAATTTAATATTAATTTAAATTATTCTATGCTCTTTTAGTGGATCCATGAGGTCTATTTAATCTTAATATTAGTAAAAGTTTTTATAAATTCTTTAGGTCATAAAAGCACTTTGAAATCAGTGATGGTTTTTAAAAATGTGGAAAACTCTTGAAACCAAAGACCCAAAAGAACACACTTCCCCAAAATTGTAGAAGATCTAGCCATTTATTCTGAAATTTACTTGCATGGCTTGTCCTCTCACCCACTGGTGTTGTTATTTGGATCACAGATATGCCACCTATTCAGTTATTCATTTTGTCTATGAAATTACAGGCTGATTCTATTTTAGGAAATGAGATAGTGATGTGCAATTTATGAGCTGCTCTCATATTTAAAACATTTACTACACAACTGAAGTTTTAGTTCTTCAAGCTAAAGAACAAGAATTTTATATCTTGAAGACTTGATTTCCTAATGCCACTAATTTTTCCCCTTCCCTTCCTCTCTTGGCCAAAAGCAAGGCCATGGCTTTGTCGTCCAAGTGGAGGGTGATGGCTGCTGAAAAGGTAAAGATAAACAACTTTAAGTCAACATCAGAAATTCACAGGCTGTAATTCCATTAACGCCTTCCCAATTGATACTCTTTGTTGAGTGGTTAAGACGTGTGGAACCACTGCTAAAAGCAGAAGATATCACAGAAGGGATTTCTCCTGTCAGTATCCACTCTTGTTAGTATCTTGTCAAAGCAATTTCAAAACTCTTCCTCTGAGAAATTTGGTAAGCAGCCCAGTGGTCGGAAGAGAAAGGTGTCAGTAGAGATTGTAGGTGCTCTGGAGTCAGTTCGGGGATCAAGTCCATTGCCTGACCGAATTCCCTACGAGACTGTCAACTGTTCAGTAAAACTTCAAGAATAAGCCCTTTACTCAATGGGGCAATGGGATTTCTGCAAGTGAAAAGAATAGTAAGCCAAGTAAAATTTTTGAACAACTTTATAAACTACTAGCATTGCAGGGTGGCTTTTTCTTTAGTAATTAATGTCCCTTAATTACCTTTATTACATTTTTAAAATGAGGGTAAATAAATGAGCATCCCTGGGGCTCTTGGAAAATTGGTTCAGACTTTATATGTGTTATTTTATGCAAACCTATACGGGATTAAGCTATTGAAGAAATGATCTTAATCATTACCATGAGTACTACAATTAAATAGAAAACAACATCTTTTGAACTCTAACAAAGGAAATCAAAGCTATTTACATGCTTTATATTTAGTTACAGATTTTAGTAGGAAGCATGATTTTCTGATAAACAAGTTGCTTTTTGTAGGGATATTTTGTTTCTTCATGTTGATACTCATATAGCTCAATATTTCATTGTGTAATTATAAGTTTATTTTATAAAAGGCCCCTTAGGAAAATAATAGTTTTATTTATTTTAGGAATTGGTTCTCATTAGTCCAGGTAATGCACATTTTACAGGCCTTATGAAAGGGTGATTGATCATATAAATAGGGCCTCATACAATTCCTAGGGCCATTGTGCATGGGATTTAGTAGTGCCATAAAGCATGCTCTGCAATTGGACAGGTTCAGATATATAATGTATAGAGTCCTTAGGCTTTAGTTGCTTTGCTGACAAATAGTTAGATAATGTTTTCCAAAGCTAGTCATTGGGAGCAAATAAACTTATCATTGTGTGATAAGGCTTAAAACTCAGCTCTATAACTTGTGATACTTTGCAAAATTATTGGGAGTTGGGCTAGGAACATTCTTATAATTGCTAAAATAAACATACCATGCATGGGAAGAATCTGACATCAGATAATCCTATTTAAACTATATTTCAATGTATGAATTCAATCATAAGGTGTAACAAATTATTGAATGTAAAGCTAGGATGTGTAAACCTTTACCTAAGTCACAATAAAAGGTTATGAACAACAACAAAATTAGAGACTTGGTAGCTTCCAGATTCTACAGTTCCATGGATGAGCTTAATGCCTTCAAATTTACCCTTTCCAATAATGGAAAGTGGTAATTCTAAAAAATACACGGAGTGGAGACCCAAAGCTCATCTGTAGGCAACTAGACATCCCCTTACAGAAGGGTCGCGGGGAGGAGACGAGTTAGTCAGGGTGCAGTATAGCACCAATGAAACACACAATTTTCCTCTAGTTCTTGAATGCTTCTTCCACTCCCCGCTACCACGACTCCAATTCTACCTTACAAATTCAGCTAGACCAGAGCATGCACAGGGGAACAGATAAGAGCTGGACACACAGGGAGTCCAGGACAGGTAGACCCCTCAGGACCAATAATGAGAATAGAGATACTAAGTGGGTTAGGCAAGGGTCAAGAGAGGGGCCAGAAAATGGGAACTGATCACCACGACCTACATATAACGCCCTCCTAGGGGGACAGACAACAGAAAAGTGGGTGAAGGAAGATATCAGTCACTGTAAGACATGAAAGGGGGGAAAAAGATAAATTATTAGAGTTCATGAGGGAGGGGAGGTGGGAGAGGGGGGAAATGAGCTGATACTAAGGGCTCAAGTAGAAAGAAAATGTTTTGAAAATGATGATGGCAACATAGGTACAAACGTGCTTGACACAAGGAACATATGTATAGATTGTGATAAGAGCTGTACGAGCTCCCAGTAAAATGATTTTTAAAAATCCCTCTTCCCTGCATAGCACATTTGGTAGCAGTGACGTGTGTAAGTAGAGGGCAGCACTCAGGATGCAAACCCTCTGCCAGCATCATCGCCCTCCACAAGTGCACTGGCTGAAACAATGAGCTCAAATAGCTTGACATGAGGATGGAGCAGGTCTAGGCAATGCTCTGCTTTATTGTTCATCCAATCCCTTTGAGTCAGAACCTACTGAACCTAATATGGAACCTAATAACAACATTGTGTGTAAAGGACAATGATTGATCCTGAAAGCCAAATATCTATCCGCACCACTATTTTCCACAAAGGCACTGATAGTTTCTTTATATGCCTACACTTGTATAAGACACATTTTCAATTTTTCTTCTTTAATTTTACTTATTAATCTGGATAGAAGATTTAATCATGGGTTTCTCCAAATAGTAGAAAGGACAGATTAAGTATAGCAAGGTATTATAATGCCTTGTCTCCTGGAGTGCCCCATGTATATATACGTAACTGAATAAAAATTAAGTTTCCAAAATTTTTAAGAACATTTCTTTTTTTGTTATTTAAATCACTTTATTGGGGCTCATACAACTCTTATCACAAATCCATACATACATCAATTGTGTGAAGCACACTTATACATTCGTTGCCCTCATCATTCTCAAAATTCGTCTTCCACTTGGGTTCCTGGAATCAGCTCCATATTTTCCTTTTTTCCCTCCCCCTCCCTCGTCGCTCCCCCATCCCTCATGAACCCTTAAAAATTTATAGGTTATTATTTTATCTTATCTTACACTGCCCAGCATCTTCCTCCACCCACTTTCCTATTGCCCATCCCCCAGAGAGGAGGTTATACGCAGATCCCCGAGATCGATTCCTCCTTTCTACCCCACCTTCCCTCCAGATATTGCCACTCTCCCCCTTGGTCCTGAGGGGTTCATCTGTCCTAGATTCCCTGTGTTTCCAGATCCCATCTGTACCGCTGTGTATCCTCTGGTCTAACCAGTTTTTCAAGGTAGAATTGGGATCATGATAGTTGGGGAAGGAAGTGTTTAAGAACTACAAGAAGGTTGTGAGTTTCATTGTTGCTACACTGAATCCTAAGTGACTCCTCATCTCCTCCCCACTACCCCTATGCAAGGGATGTCCAGCTGTCTACAGGTAGGCCTTGGGCCCATTCATGAGGTCCCCTCATTCATGATGATATGATATCCCCCTCACCTTTGGTGCTTGAAACCTGGTCCCCTCGGCCCTTCATGATCACACATGTTGGTGTGCTGCTTCCATGTGGGCTTTGTTGCTTCTGGGCTAGATGGCCACTTCTTTAATTTCAAGCCTTTAAATCCCCAGATACTATATCTCTCAATAGCCGGGCACCATCAGCCTTCTTCACCATACTTACTTATGCACACATTCATCTTCAGCGTTTATGTGGGGAAGGGGATCAAGCAATGATGGTTTTGTTCTTTGGTGTCTGCTACCTGATCCCTTCAACACCTCATGTTTACTTCGGTTTATGTGCTTATTCTCTGTGGGATTTGTTGCTTCTGAGCTAGATGGCCACTTGTTTCTCTTCATGAAGATGTATATTTCTTAATTTATCTTAATTTAGAAATGTTTCCCCATTTCCCCCTCGGTTTTTGTCATCCTTAGTTTTCACCCACTTTTTATCTAGGTGCTAAAACTAAGTCATTAATCTCATTAATCAAAAAGAGAGATTATGTAAAATGAAGGGTAACCACATCATATCACAAAATAGAGGATAACTTCATTATTATATAATTTCTGTTTGCATCAATGCATAAACGTTAAATGTGAAATTATTAAATTGTTTGCGAATCTCTAAGATTCATGGCCCTGGCCATTTTACTCATAACCTCAGCCCTCACAGAGTTACTCTTTCCTTCCATGTCAGCATTCACTGCCACCACATGTATGTTGATGAAATACAACGAATTGAATAACATATATGTAACAGCGTTATACAAAATGTTAAATATTGAGATAGCCAATCATAGAGAAGTAGATGTGTATACTTATTAAAAGATACAAACTATGGCCAGAAAATTTATTATGACTTATTAGAGACCCTGTAATATTTAGTAGAACTGTGCCTTAGAGTTTCTAAGACATAAAATCTCCACAGGAGCAGGCAGACTCATCTATCTACAACTCCACAGCTAGTGGGCTGGAGTTGCTGACTTAGTGGTTAGCAGCCCAATGTGTAACCCACACAGTGATTTATTAGGTATTTTTAAAACCTCTTCCCATTCAAATCCTAAATATTTTAGCTCAAAATCTTTGTTCCTTCAAGCCCATTGGCAATACAATCCCTTTTAATGATCCACTATTTCTCTGAGATACTCTCTTTTACAAAATAAATGCATTCTTAGTCAACCAGAGTACTCAATACCCAATGCCATCGATGTTCAGAAAAAGGCTACCCCTGGGAAAATTTGCAAGAAAAAGTAATTAGAGAATATGATCAGATATCTCAATCTTCCATTTATCCTTTCAGAGATGGAATGAGGGGACTTTGCTCGATTAGACCTCTAAGAGTTGGGTTTTGTTATAGTGAAAGTAACTGCTTCCAACCTGTTACTCCTAACTTTTCTGGGGAAATGTGACTAATGGTCTTGTTAGCGGGCCAAGGCAATCTAAATCCTAGTTTCAGCGCACATTTTGTCTGGGAATGGCAACCATCAACCCGACTATCTGATTGGTATTGTCCAGTGCCACTCAGCCAGTTTTAACTCATGTCAACCTTACGTAAAACAAATGGAAAAACCACCCTCCTGCGCCATCCTCCTAACGATAAGGCTTTAGCAGCCACTGTGTCAATCCACGTCTTCAAAGACATCCCATCCTGGTTTTTGTTGACCCTCTTCTCTACCAAGCATGATCCCCTTTTCCAAGGACTTCTTCAAAATATGACACAGTGTCCCTATCCTTGTCTCTAAGGAGCATTTTTTGGCTGTACTTCTTTCAAGGCAGATTGTTCTTTTGTCAGTCCACAGTATTTTCAAAATTCTTTGCCACAACCATAATTCAGACCCATTTGTTCTTCTGTCTTCCTTATTCAATGCCCAACTTTCAGATGCACGTGAATCAACTGAAAATAATGTGGCTTGGGTCAGGTGCATCTGAGTCCACAAGGTGGTTTTCAACATTTTAAAGATACCTTGGACTGCATATTTACTCATAAGAATGAATCTTTTTAGTGTCTTAACTACTGCTTGTGGATCCTAGCAAGATCAAATCATTGCCAACTTCAGTCTTTTCTCCTTTTGTCATGATTTACCTTCTGGGCCAGCTTTGTGAATTTGGGTTTTCTTCTCATTGAGTTGTAATCCATACTGAAAATGGCAATCCTTGACCATCATCAAGTGTTTCAAGTCCTCCTCACTTTCAACCGGAAAGGTTGAATAATCTGAATAGCACACGTTTTTAAGGAACCTTCGTCTGATCCCTGATTCTGCATTCTTCCTTGCAGTCCATTTTTTTTCCTAATTATTTGCTCAGCATAACGATGGAATAAATCTGGTGAGTGGATACAACCCTGACACATGCCTTTCTTGATTTTAAACCATGCACTATTCCATAGCTCAGTTCCTGCTACTGCTTCTTGACCCGTGTGAAAATTCTGCATGAGCACAATGACAAAGCCTGGAATTCCAATTTTTCTAAAGACTAAAGATCCTAGATTTATTAAAATGTCATCCCAGGAAGGATAAGCATTAAAAACGCTGGGATATTTCCTTGGATAATACTCAACTTACTGGGCTAAGAATGAGCCATGAGTTCCAGCAAAATAGCTTTCAAGATCATCTGAGTAATTTAGTTTTTCAGACTAATGTTATGATATCTTGCTCATCACATAATATCTTCTGAGTAATTGCCATCTCACACTAAGCTTTGTGGTGAGGAGAGTAGGTTACAGTAACCAAGGGCTATATATCTTCTTCAAATGAAATCTAAATGATTACTGACGGAATTATTGAAGGGATGCTGTTGTCCTGTCAGGCCATCAGGAGTATCAATCAGATTTATGAGAACTGCCTCCAGGTATCTCCCTTGCTATTATCATTGGTCACAACTAATTGACTTTAAGGTGCAGCCCAATATGAGCACGCCAAAATATAAATATTAGAATCTTTAACATATTTTCTCTTCACTCACATTTTTACTTCTTTATACTTGAGCCAAATTGATGACGAAAAATGTCAAAATCTATCCATACACATTCATTAGAAAAAATGTTAATAACCCAGCAAGCTATTAAAATTAAAAAGAAAATGCATCCATCTTCCCCTGTATTTACCAACATCTTTTGTTGCTTCTTTATCCTTTTGTTGTTTCTTTATCCTTAAAAATTATGATAATTCAAAAGATACAGCTACTTTAGAAAGTGTGACAATTCCTAAGGAATTTAAACATTGAACCACCATCTGACCCAACAATTCCACTTTTAACTATATATCCAAAAGACTTGAAAGTAGCAATACAAATAGACATATGTAGACCAGTATTTACTGCCCCGATGTTCATAATAGCCAAGATATGGAAACAATCACAGAGTCATCAACAGATTAGTGGATTTTTAAAATTATATGTGCATACAATGAATATTGTTGATGAGTGCAGTTGAGTCACTTCTCACTCGGAGTGACACATGCACAGTGTCATGAAGCATTGTGTGATCCTGAGTCATTGTGGTAGCCAAAGTGCCAATCAGCTTGCTAAGCTTCCTCTAGTTTTACTTCCACTCTACTTACCAAGCATTATGTCCTTTTCTGGAAGATGGCCACTCGTGATAATATGTCCAAAGGATTGGGCTCTCCCATAAAGATAAATGTTCTTACATAGTATTATATGGATAACCTTAAAAATATACATGTTGTGTTTCATAAGTCAATTATCAAGGAATAATGTATAATTTCATTAACCTAAAATACCTAGAATAGGAAAGTATATGGATATAAACTGTTTAATATCGATTACCAGAAGGGGAAGGGGTTACAGTAGAAATTACTGTTT
Source organism: Tenrec ecaudatus (assembly GCF_050624435.1). Classification (NCBI taxonomy): domain Eukaryota; kingdom Metazoa; phylum Chordata; class Mammalia; order Afrosoricida; family Tenrecidae; genus Tenrec; species Tenrec ecaudatus. The sequence continues at coordinate 61,439,232 of NC_134540.1, read as the reverse complement.
AGGAAGCACTGAGTATTTATTTACAGGAATGAAAAGTTTAGCAAACTTTTCTCATTGAAATATACGTGTGAAAAATGTTGATTGGTAAATGCTGTGTCTTGTCTCTTTTACAACTTTAAAAAAATGAAAAAGAGAAGGTAACCTTTTTCCTCTAGAAAATAATAGTTCATTGTACTATATAAGGCATTTAAAAAGGTGTATCTTTCTAATGTATCAGAAATTAATGATTTCAGTGCCCATATATGTACAATTAATTTGTTTACATTCTTTCACATTCTTAAGAAAAATTATATTCACTCATTAAAATGCTTAGAAATAGTCACAAGGTACCTGTCACACGTCCCTGGGTGACACAAACTTAACTACTGAATGTTAATCAAAAGATCGGAGGCTAGATCAGAGTCCACAGAGAGATCTCAGTAAAAAAGGCCAGATGATGCACTTGTTAATAGGAAGCCATTGGAAACCCGAGGGAGCTCAATTCCACTCTGACCCACAGGGGGCCGCCATAGATGGGATTCACTACAATGGCTACAAGACTCTAGTTGTCATGTAACTAGATCCTTTGTCAAGTTTCCAGCTTTACATAAATATTGGTATCCCCACCTCTTAGGTGAAGATATTAAGGCTGAAGGGTAATTGTCCCAGGCTATTCAGCTAAAGAGATCAAGTTAACTTTCAACTCCTATCTTTTTAACATGGTATCATGGGTCTAATGTTTCTTAATCAGTTTGATTCACAAGAGTTAAATAATCAGATGTCTCACACAGTAATGGTTTGAGTCAGTGCTCCAACTAGGTTCATGGAATACAAAGTTTGTGTTTATTTAGCTTCCCCCTTCCCCCTTTCTGTTTTGCCGTGATTTGCTCTTCAATGCCTTAATTTATTCAATCACAATCCTTAAAGAAGGGGCTTCATCAGAAAGGAGCGTTGGTAAGGTAGTGGTTAAGCATTAGGCTGTTTAAACTTTAAACTGCTCTGCAGTTGAAACAGCTGCTCTGCAGGAGCGAGACTAGGCTTTCTGCTTCCATAGTTAGGGTTTCAAAACCGCCTGTGGCACTTCTCCCCTGTCACTGAAGGTCGCTATGAGTTATAATTGCTAGATGACAATAAGTTTGGATTTTTCTTGGGCGGGGGGAGGTTCAGTTTTAAGATTATTAAACAGAAATAGAAATAAGGCTTAGTAGTTTCTGTTGCTTAAAATTCATAGCTATTTTTCAATGCTCTGTGCTCAAATAAAACAAAAAGGTAAAGGCTTGAGGACTTTATGCTATGATTTTCATAATTACAACTACTGCTATTCTGACTAAGTAATATAATTGTGGTACAGATATGAATGTACACTATAATATAGTATGTATGCAATTGTTTTTCAACATGAATTCTCCCAATTTGGCGGTTTATGTCATTTTACTGATAGCTTTAAAATAATTTTCTCTCAATTATCTCCTTATAGCTCAAACACTACACACTGATATTTAAAATAATAATAATAATTTAGGCCCCAAATTAAACAGCAAAATCAGTCTTATAGAGACAAGGTATTATTCCTTAATAGACATGTATATGCTAATAGGACAAAATCCACCAGTCACCAGTTTGTTTTCCAACACGTTTGCGAATTGAAAGCTGGTAAGAACCAAAGGACAAGGACATTTTCCTTAGTAAGCTAGACTTCACTGCTGAAGAGATTACACAGAGAACAGAGGCTCCACCCAAATCAGGTGTTGCCTAGGCTGTTAACACATTTTATGGAGACACACTAATTTTATAGTTGATGATGCTTTACTGCTATGTTAATGAATCAAGCCCCATGAAAGGAACAAAATCATCTCATAGTTTATGATTTCTTAACCTGTACCTACAAGTGTTTAATCTCAGTTAATCCTATTTTAAAGTATGGCACACACACATGCATACACACGAAGATACATAAAATTATTGCTGCAAAATCATAGAAACTTTTATGAATTAAAAATACAAAATAATAAGCTATTGTTTCTTGACACACAATCTAGCCCATACTAATCTGTAGGTAGTATTGTCACATTTCTAATTTTGTCCTCAAAGAATTCTGAGCTTTTCAATTTCCACAATATTGAAACAGCAGTTCTGGCATCCTCTGGGGGCTGAGATCCTGTGCCTTCTCAGTGGTGTGTGACTTTGGGGACAAAAGGAAGTATGAAGAGACAAGGTCACCACAGGAGAGTGGATGGGGCAAAGTTTACGAATGAAATTCTCCTCGGATGACTTTGCTACCCTTCAGACTGAGCTGGTGCATGGCTGCGATGTTCATAGACAGAGAAACAAACAAATAAACTCCTTGGAGTAACATTTCTGGCCATATTCTCATCAGTGAAGTTTTCATTTTTCTTAAAACTTCTTCCCTTTGAGAAAGCAGTCCCTTTGGAATTACATAACCTTTAAAGCTGACCTCCTGACCTTGAAATGGACTGGTCTAGCAGCTCTGGTAGCACGATCTTCACTGCATCTTTTCGATTGAATGCACTAAGCTGAGATAAGCATATCACTGAGAAAATTGTGTCTGCCGCCATACACCAACCACAGAAACATGTTGAAACATATTTTGGTGGTAATTAACCTTTGCGTGTACAAACTGGCACAATTGGGTGACAATATTTTATTACTTATCCTCATAGTTTCTTGAATACATAGGTATTAGAACCACTACCAAAACAAAATCTCTAAAATTAAAAATATTGCAAGCCAATTCATGATAGAGATGTCCATGGAGAGTAATAAAGAAGTGATGAAATCTACTATGAGAGCAATGGGTTATTCAAACATTTTAGTGATTTTTTCCATTTCATCCTATAGATCACATATACATATTTGATTTATAGCTATAACTACCAATATTATCATGATGTTTTAATATATTCCTTTAAATAATTAAATTCTGAGCATTAGGATGCTGGATAGATAATTTCTCAGTATAGGAACATGCTGAATGTGTCTTTGTATTTCAAGAAAAGTTGGCATTAGAAGCATTTAGGGGATTTAAAGAGCTCAGAGTAACCCAGTACAGATATGGTTCACATAATCACCACATTTAAGATGAATATAATTGAATATAAAAGCTCATTACTTAAAATAACCCTGCTTAGCATAAATCACTTTTTGAAATGAAGACTCATAATCTCTTATGAGCTCTGCCTGCCTCCCATTCTCTCTCCCTTGTGATCTCTTTCAGGCTTTGGCTGTTTGATGTTCTTACATGAGGAAGCTGGTTCATCTCCAGTCACTGGGGGTGCTGCCACGATCATGCGTCCCCAAGAGAGCTCTTCAAGCCAATTCTGTAGAAATAATGATTTCTATAAATAAAGGCATTAGGCCCTTGTATTCTGCGATATGCTCTTGTTTTCAAATATAGAAAGATCCCTTTTGTTTTTTCTATTTGTTAAGTTTACTATAGAGTCGCTGTAGACATTTTTGTACCAAGATACAAATAAATGTAGCAGAGGACAACCAAGAGTTTGTAGAAAAATTCCATCATCTTTTCATTTTATTTTCCACAAATTTTTCGAAGCTTGCTCACACAGTCACAGACATAGACACACACACACGCACACGCACACGTGTTCCTGTTGCAAGTGTGAGTCAGAAAGTATGCTACTGAACTTCCAGCTCATACATACATCAAGGACCAAAGACAGTGCTAGGACAGGTTCAGTATGAAACCTTGCAACATCCGACCAGAGTCTGATCTTAACCTTTTCTTTTTATTCCCAATATTCAAGGAAACACAAAGGAACAAAATTTGAGCCTTTGCGGAGGCCATAATTGATGCTTTTACTTAGGTATAAATCAAAGGGCGAAGAATGCTTCTGGGAAGAGTTACAGAGATGGAAACACTATAGTCAGAAGTATATAGATCTAGATGGAGGAGGATATGACAAGGAAAAACAATTTCCCATTTTGATATTTTTGTTTAATAAAACCTTCAAAGATTTTGTAGCAATATTTTTCCTTGCTTTGTTTGGTGTTACTTTGCATAATTTAAAACATGTTCACATATTATACTTGATATAGCTACATATAAATGATAATATATTATGGATGTATTACATACATAGTCTGTATAATATACAATTACCTCCAATGCAAGTATTTTTTTTTTAAAGAAAAGTATGAGGGGTTGGGGGAAAATGGCGACCTGACAGGACCTCACAAGTCCAGAGGTCCTGCTGCCAGACTAGAAAATTGGGAGGTAAGGCTAAGGAAATAGGAGGTGGAATCCTGAAATTAGAACTAGGGAACCAGGGTCTCTCCTGGTTGTGTGGGATTTCCACTCGCAAAGCAAACCAAGAATGCTCTAAAGCACTCTAGCTTTCCTGAACCCGCAGGAACCCGCTGAGCCCTTGCCAGCAGCAGTGATTTCTGCAGACAGATGCCCAAGAGGGGAAAGAATCCAAGACACGAGGGGAACCCCACGCTGGCGCTCTCCACACCACTTGCTGCCTTCAGCTCATGGCCTGGCGTGGTGGCGGGGGTAGCCATAATTTAGAGTAGAAGAAATAGCAGATATTTACCTCAGGTAGATTTCAGTGTGGGAGAAAATAGGTGGAAAGTGAGGAGTCCAGGGATAGAATTTAGCTCCAATTGGCCAAGAAGGATACAACCCCCTGATAAGCTGGATCTCCCCGTCTGGGCGTCAGCCTGCCAGCTCCCAAATCGGAGCACATCACAAGTATAATTCCAAAAAGCAAGATGAAATATATTTTATTGGTTTAAAACTCAAACCCAAGTCTGGTTTCTCAGCTCCAAGGAGCACATAGATGGAGGCCCTTAACATAAGTCAGCATAAGAAGCAACCTAGATAAGGAATGCCAGAACTCAACTCCAGGGCCTGCCAGCTTTTAGCATAACAAAGACGCACTGTAGCAAGTTTCAGCTTTAAACAGCACTGAACTGCAGCCCAGAGAATGTGGGAGAGAATTTCATTTGATTTTATTCTAGCTGGCCAGGGGGTTAAAAATAAAAAATAAAATCCTCTGATCTAGTAAGCATCAGCAGACTAGATAGGACAATAAGCCCAGCTTCCCTCTCAGTGATTCTAAACATAGCTAAGGAGGCCCTGCTTGGCCTAGGGCCCTAGATGGGGCTGTGGGAACACCCCAGCCCCCCTCTTCCGCCCCTGCAGCAGTGCTACATACAGCACAAGGCAGGTACACTAGCGAAATCCAGCACTCAACAGACGCCTGGCCACAGGTGTAATCTGGCCTTTGAAGTAATCCCACACAGCATCAAACGGGTACACCACCCTGCTACCTTGAGGAAGAGTTGGTATTCCTCAAGCCTCATGGACAGGTGATCAAGTCTCAGTTTTTTACTTACCTACTTCTCTATTTCTTCTCTATTCACAAGCCCTTCTATCTTTCCCACCGCAGTCAGTCTCAACGAACTGAGGTTCTTGTTGGTTTTTTTTTTCTCTTTCTTCTTTTTATCTCTTTTTTTCCCTTTCTCCCTCTTTCTCCACTTCTCGCCCACTCTCTCCTATCATATGCCACTACTGGCTTCCAGGTCACTACCCTCTGCTTAGGGCAAATCAAGCCAAATAGCAGGATAAACTCCAGCCTGCCATCCGTGGGAGGGCAGCACACCACACAAGGCAGCTGGGAGAAACATCTCCACCGCGCTGTGCTGCTGAGGAAACCTCTGTCAGACCTCTAAGGCGATACTGTCAACTAGGGCAATTCTGCCCAGCAACACTGGGTCCCAGCATTAAAAGGGCACACCAACCTGCCATGGTGGGGCAGGGTCGAAACCCCTCTGGCCCCACATTCAAGCAACCAGGGATCACTTTTCTCTTTGTTCTTTATTTCCTCCTTCTCTCTCTCCTCCCTCTTTACCATCACAGCCAATATTAGTGAACACAGTTGGGCTTTCCCCCCCTTCTTTCTCTTTATTCTCTCTTTTTTTCTTTCCTCTTTCTGTCTCTGTTCTCTTTGCTTCTCTCTCTGTTTATATGATTCTCTCCACTCCCTCTCATTCCTTTCACATGCCACTGCTGGTTCCCAGACCCCTACACTCTGCCCAGGGCAACCGTGTCCTCCCGGTGGGCAGCCTGACCCCACAGACAGTGCTGCACACAGGATGAGTGCTACACACAGTATGACGTGGGGTCAGCTATTTCTCTAACTATTCTAAAAGTTCTCTCTTCTCCTTCCTTTTCTCCTCTCTTTATTTCTTTTTTGTATTCTTCCCCGCAAGATAGAGCCCAGGGCTTTTTGAGTCAGGAAAATGGCTCCAGGTTCCTCTAAACAACTCATAAACAACAACCAGTTCTAAGAAGCTTCAACAAAAAGCAAGAGAAACAGAAGACAATGCCAGAAGGAGTCATGAACCTAATGATGGGCCTAGAAGAAGCAGATATTGACTTGCCACAAAAAGAAATGTTCAAAATGCTGCTTGAAGTCATAAAGAATATCAGGGAAGCAATGCAGAAAAAAATATGAAGTGATAGAGGTGATAAAGGCAATGGACCAAGGCAAATACAAGAGTTAAGGGATGAAATAACAAAATCCATTGACAAATTGACAGACCTTTCCAATAGGCTTGAGGAGGCAGAGAATCATAACAGTGAACTAGAGGGTAACCAAGCAGACCTCAGCAAATGGGAAAAGCAGTCAAATAAGACAATCAAAGAATCTGAGGAAAACTTGAGAGCTATGTCAGATGCTATGAAAAGAAACAATATTAGAATAATTGGATTACTGGAACAAGACACAACAAAGAAGTCAACAAGGACAATAGCAAGGGAATTCTTAGAGGAAAATTACCCCAGCTTAATAAATGAAAATCAAGTAACCATACAAGAGGCTGAAAGAACACCAGCTAGCCTGAATACACATAATTGTCAAACTATCCAACTATGAGGAAAAGGATAAGATCACAAAAGCAGGTAGGGAAAAGCAAACAGGCACGTATAAATGTACTTCAATAAGAGTATGTTCACATCTATCAGGGGAAACTATGAAGAAGAGGAGGGAATCGAGTAACATATTCTAAAAATCGAAGGAAAACAATGCAAACCCAGGAATACTTTACCCAGCCAAATTGTCTGTTAAGATAGAGGGAGAAGTCAGAGTCTTCCCAGTCAGGGACAACCTCGAAGAATACACAAAAAGAAACCCAGCCCCACATAAGATCCTTGCCAATACACTATGGGCAGAAGATCAACACTCTCTGAGGGTAAATAAGAGATGATCACATAGAAAAACTCCACCCATAGGGCGACACAAAGGAAACAGCCCCCAGGATAGCATTAGCTCAATAGTGGAAAGAAGGCAAACATAAACCATACAAAATAAACGGCTAAGATAGGTAGATACAAAATATGCAACACAAAAGGTACAAGATGACATCACAGAGTCCACAGGTGGATATGATAAACTCTGAATATCAAGGGCCTGAACGCAGGCATTGAAAGACCGAGGCCAGCAGATTGGTTGAGGAATCTGAAGCTTACAGACAAAAGAACCAGGTTGAGAATTAAAGGGTGGAGAAAAATATACCATGCAAATGGTAATGCAATAAAAGCAGGGTTAGAGATATTAATATCTGACCAAATTGACATCAAGATAAAGACCATAACAAAAGACAAGGAGGGGGCACTAGATAATGCTCAAGGGAACAATCAACCAAGAACCAGTAAGTATAAAATCATATATGTGCCTAATGAGAGACCTACGAAATTCTTAAAGCAAACACTCCAAAAGATGAAAAAAGAGATCACAGACTCAACAATTATAATTGGTGACTTTAATACACCACTCTCTGAAAAAGACAGATCATTGGGAAAGAAACTCAACAAGAAGGCTACAGATCTAAATAGTACAATTGGAAGACTTGACATGATAGATATTTTCAGAGCTTTCCACCCACATGTTAATAAATTCACATCCTTTTCAAGCCCACATGGCACACATTCAAAAATAGACCACATGCTGCGACACAAGTCGAACTTGAGTAAATTCAAGCACATTGAGGTTATACAGACATCTCTCTCCCATTATTGAGCCATAAAGCTGGTAATTAACAGATGTACAGTGAAGAAAACATAGTTAACAACTGGAGGATGAACAATTTACTATTGCAAAAGGAATGGGTATTGAACCAGATCAGAGATGAAATCAGGAAGTTTCTAGAAAACAATGATAATGAAAATATGACATAACAAAGCCTGTGAGATACAGCAAAGGCATTTATCAGAGGAAAGCTGATAGCAATAAATGCACACATTAAAAAAGAAGAGAGACTCATGAATGATATAATGACACAAAACTTACACGAATTAGAGCAGAGTCTACAGAACAACCCTACTAATAGCAAGAAGGTAGATATAATAAATATGAGAGCGAAGATACAGGAGAGGGAAAACAAGAAAACTGGAAAAAAGTAATGCCACTTTAAGTTGGTTCTTTGAAAGAATTAACAGAATTGATAAACTTCTGGCAAGCCTAACCAAAGAAAGGAAGGAACAAACAACATTTGCAAGGATGAGGGATGAAACAGGGCACATTACAACAGACTCCAATGAAGTCAACAGGATAATTACACAGTACAATGAAGGTCTATATTCTAACGAATTCAACAATTTGGAAAACATAGACAAATATTTGGACACACAATCCCTTCCTAGACTATCCCAGATGGATGTCAACAACCTAAACAGACTCATAGCAATGAAAGGAATAGACAATGTAATCAAGGGTGTACCAACAAAAACTCCCCCGGGCCAGATGGCTTCACAGGAGAATTCTACCAAGCATTCAGGGAAGAACTGACACCAATCCTATGCAAACTTTTCCAGAATAGAGAAAAAGATGGAAAACACCCAAACTTTTTCTATGAAGCTAGTATAACTTTGATACCTAAAGTGGGCAAAGATGCCACAAGAATTGAGAACTATAGACCAATATCCCTCCTTAACAAAATACTGGCGAATAGAATACAAAAGCATATTAAAAAACTAATTCACAATGACCAAGTGGGATTCATACCAGGGATGCAGGGATGGTTCAACATATAAAAGGCCATCAGCATTATTCACCAAATTGGCAGGAATAATAAGAACCACTTGATAATATCAATAGATGCGGAAAAAGCTTTCGACAACATCCAACATGCATTCCTGTTTAAGACACTTAAGAAGATAGAAATAGAAGGAAAATCCCTCAATAATATATAATCCATATATGAAAAAACAACAGCTAATGTGGTAGTCTATGGGGAAAAGATGAAAGCAATTCCACTGAAAAAGGGGACCAGACAAGGATGCCCCTTGTCCCCATTCCTATTTAACATCATACTGGAGGTCCTAGCTAACAACATAAGACAAAATAAAGATATTAAAGGTATTCATCTGGGAAGGAAGGGGCGAAATTGTCACTATTTGCAGACAATATGATTCTCTATATTGAAGATCCCTTAATTCTACAAGCAGAGTGTTGGAAGCAATAGAGGAATATGGCAGAGTGGTAGGATACAAAATCAACACACAGAAGTCTATTGGGCTGCTCTACACATCAGACAAGATCACAGAAGAGACAATTAAAAAGGTAGTACCCTTTATAATTGCCAAGCACAAATTGAAATACCTAGGGATATACCTGACTAAATAAATGAAAGATTTGTATGAGGAAAATTATAAAACACTATTTCAAGAAATCAAGAGTGACCACAACAAATGGAAAAGTATCCCATGCTCATGGATTGGCAGACTGTATATAGTAAAGATGTGAGTTCTGCTCAAGGCACTATATAAGTTCAATGCTGTCCAGATATGAATACCACCATCCTGCTTCAAAGAATTGAAAAAACAGATTACCAGCTTCATATAGAGGGGGAAGAAGCCCAGAATTAGTAGAGAACTCCTCAAGGAAAGGGACAAAGTGGGAAGGCTTGCTCTACCTGATTTTAGCACATACTATATGGCCACAGTAGTCAAAACAGTGTGGAACTGGCAAAATGATAGATATTCAGACCAATGGAAGAGAGCCGAAGAACCAGAAATAAAAATATCAGCATACAGGCAACTGATCTTTGATAAGAGCCCAAAATATTAAATGGGAAGCAGTTGCCATCTTGAATAAATGGTGCTGGAAAAAATGGATATCTACCTGTAGAAAAATGAAGCAAGACCCCTCACTCCATGCACAAGAATAAACTCAAGGTGGAGCACAGACCCTGAGACAAAACCCCAACCACTTAGGGCCATTAGTGAGGGAATTGGGACAAACCTGAGAACTTTGGCACAGGGAATACATAGGCTATCAGAAATAGGGAAGGATAAAAATACAGAGGAGTCACAAATAGACAAGTGGGATATACTGAAGATAAGACACCTGTATACATCAAAAGAATTCACCAAGAGAGTAATAAGAGAGTCCAACAACTGGGAAAACATCTTTAGCAATGACACATCAGACAAAGGCCTTATTACTAAAATCTACAATTGCAAGGTGTTGGAAACAACCCAAATTCCCATCAAGAGATGAATGGATTAAAAAACTGCAGTACATACATAAAATGCATCGCTAAAAAGCAGTGATGAACGCATGAAGCATATCGCTGCATGGGAAGAACTGGAGGAAATTATGCTAAGTGAAGTAAGCCAAGCACAAAAGGACAAGTATAACATGAGTCCACTGAGGTAAGTTTATATATATGAGAACAGAAAGGTAAGTGCAAAAGCGGCACAGGGAAAAAGCTACTGTATACAAACACTCCAGGGGTGAGGTCCAGGTAGGATGACAGGGGCCAGACCAAATCCAGGGATACATATGGTAGCCAACTAAAAAGGGGTTGGAGGGAGGAAAGGGGAAAGGAAAAAAAAAAAGATGTGTGATAGGGGAATAGTGCGCGGACCCACCCAAAGGTAGGGTGTTGTTTATGTCTCCACAGGGAAAGAGGGAAAAGATATAAAGCCAGTGCCAGATGAATGCAGTGTGCAAGCAAGGAGTGTGGTGTCAGTGGAGGGACCTTAGGGCTCGGCCCCTATACCAGCTACATGGACAACCCCACCTTACCCCAGTAGAATTTACTTGAGAGGATGGCACTGAAGCTGCAGCTAGGGGAGAGGGGCATGTCTGATCAGAGCAAATGGGAGAAAATGAAGGGGGAGGGAGAGAGAGTGTTGCACATCCTGGCCCATCAGGCCTGGAGGACAATATCCCTTCTCTGACAGCGAATGCACAGAGTGTATCATATGGCTGATCCCACTATGAGACACACTGTCTCTTGATGGCCCAGGAGCCTAAGGGGGACAACACTGGAGACTCAGGGTTGGCACTGGCCCAGACTGACGCTGTGACACTGAGGCAAACCACTAAAACTGTGCGACAGAGCAACAGTGGGAGCAGACCAGGGAGCCCCTGGGGGAATACAAAGGACAGACTCTGGGGCCAAAGCATGGTACCCCATGGATCTGACTGAAGGAAATGCCTAGAGATAAAAATCAGACCTTGATCTATCTACAGGTTTTTCTTTCTAATTTTTTTTCTTTTAATTAATTTATTCTTCTAGGGGTGGTTGGTTTCCTTTTTTGTTGTCATCGCTGTGTTCTCATCCATCACCTATCTCATTATGGCTTGATTTTTGGTGCATATTATTATATCTACAGATCTATCCAGATAAGTTACATGGATGGGTAGTCTTGTGGAGAAAATAACTGGGCCAATGGTTCCAGGGGAACCCGGGAGAGGGGGAGGAGGGGATAAGGAGGTTGTGCTGACCAACACAGGGACAGGGGAGTAACAAGTGATCCAAAATTGGTGGCAAGGAGGGTGTGAGAGGCCTGGTAGTGATTCAGTAAGGGCAAGGTAACCGAGAGAAATTACTAAAACTGAAATGAAGGCTGAGCATGATAGTGGAACAAGAGGAAAGTGGAAGGAAATAGAGGAAAGAACTAGGTGACAAAGAGTATTTACAGGAGTCTAAAGACTGGAATGTACATATGTAAATGTAGTTATATAAGAGTGTGGGGAAATAGATCTATGTGCATATGTTTATTGACTTAGTATTAAGGCAGCAGATGGACATTGGGCCTTCACTCAAGCACTTATTCAATGCAAGAACACGTTGTTCTTTTAAATTGGCATCCCAGGATGCACACCTTCCTGACACAGTTGCTGAAGAAAAATGTGTGCCTAGGCAAATGTGGCGAAGAAAGCTGATGGTGCCTGACTATCAAAAAATATAGCATCTGGCATCTTAAAGGCTTGAAGATAAACAAGCAGCCATCTAGCTGAGAATAAAAATCCACATGGAAGAAGCACACCAGCCTGTCTGACCACGAGGTGTAGAAGGGACCAATTATTAGATATCAAAGAACTAAAACTCATATCAGTGGGTACCCACCTTCCTGATAGGATCACTGAAGATAAATGTGTGCATAAGCAAATGTGGTGAAGAAAATTGATGGTTCCCGGCTATCAAAAGATATAGCATTTGGGGTCTTAAAGGCTTGAAGGTAAACAAACGGCCATCTAACTGAGAAGCATCAAAACCCACATGGAAGAAGCACACCAGTCTGTCTGAACACGAGGTGTAGAAAGGACCAGTTATCAGACATCAAAGAACTAAAAATCATATCAGTGGGTGCCCACCATCCTGATATGATCAATGAAGACAAATGTGTGCATAAGCAAATGTGGTGAAGAAAGCTGATGGTGCACGGCTATCAAAAGATATAGTGTCTGGGGTCTTGGAGGCTCGAAGATAAACAAATGACCATCTAGTTCAGAAGCAACAAAGCCCACATGGAAGAAACACACCAGGCTGTGTGACCACGAGCTGTCGAAGGGATCAGTTATCAAATATCAAATATCAAATATCATTGTAAATGTGTGAGTGCAGAGTGGAAATGCAAAGCCCATCAGCAGCCAACCGAAGACCACCTTACTGAAGCATTGTGGGGAGGATATGAGCCAGTCAGTGTGTAATTTAGCAATGGAGATACATATAACTTTCCTTTAGTTCTTAAATACTTCTCCCCCCCCCCCCACTATCATGATCCCGATTCTTCCTTACAAATCTGGCTAGACCAAAGGATGTACATTGATACAGATAGCAACTGGAAGCACAGGAAATCCAGGACAGATGACTCCTCCAGAATTAGTGATGAGAGTGGCGATGCTTGGAGGGTGAAAGGAAAGTGGGATAGGAAGGGGGAACTGATTACAAGAATCTACGTATTGCCTCCTCCCTGGGTGATGCACAGCAGAAAAGAAGGAAGGGGTAGACGTCGAACAGTGTAACATATGAAAAATAAATAACAATTTATGAATTATGAAAAGTTCATGAAGTAGGGGGAGTAGGGAGGGAGGAGGAAAACGAGCAGCTGATATTAAGGGCTCAAGTGGAAGGCACATATTTTGAGAATGATGATGGCAACAGATGTACATATGTGCTTGACACAATGGATGTATGTATGGATAGTAATAAGAATTGTATGAGCCCCCAATAAAATGATTTTAAAAAGAAAAATATATATGAAATTACATATAATATACACTTCTAATACATTTTTGATTAATGTAATAACTACTGGGTAAGTGAATAAATGTATAGTGCTACAGTTTTTGCTTTCCAAATACTATTAAAATATTTAGAATGTATCACATTCTCAGTTATTAATTTCTCAATTGATAGATAGTTAGATTTCACTTTTTGGTGAATTCATGTTCAATAATCATATTAATATAGTTCTGCAAAATTGTGAGGGAAAACATGCAAATACACCTGGTGCATTTATCTACTAATGGAGTTAATGGGTAGAAACATATGTCCTTATTCTTTTTAGACAAAATTTTCCAGCTGCTCACTATTATGATGATCAGAATTGATACTTCCACTTTTGAGATGCAAATGTTCCTGTAGCTGTACGTGCTAAAAGGTAGTGGGTGCAATTACAAAGATGGCAAACAGAATTGATGATTACTTGGGGACACTGAAGGGGAGAGTAAGAGAAATGGAGGGTCACCATCAATGAATATACGAAAGTATAAAAGATTCTAAAGTTGATTGTGGTAATGATTGCACAGCCCTTCTGGATAAAAGTGTAATGTTCAATTTTATGATATTAATATATAGATCAATATTTAAGCATTAAAATAAATTTTCTAGTCAGTTATTTTACTTCATTATTTCTTCTAATGATTTTAGCTTCTCTATGTCCTAAAGCAAGTTTCAGGGTCCTTTTGGTCTTCAATTCTTGTATTTTTCCCCCTATGTTTTATGACTTTTTTTCCTGTGTGATGTTCTGGGGTTAGAGTTACATAATCTCCTGTCAAGAATGAAGGGGTGGTGTTTAGCCTGTCATCAGGGCCTGGTATGATGATGCCTCCTGTGGGCATGACATTATGAGAAGGATTATGGAAACTTCCTCATTCTCTCTCTGTGTGTGTTCATCTCCATGTTGACAAGCCATATGGAGACTTGCTAAACTGGGAGCGTCACTCTTTCTTTGTTTCACCGTCCTGTTGAGGAGCCACACTCAGAGAGCTGGAGGAGCCATGTGGAGACCTGTGCCAGTGCTGAGATGCTTCCATTGCAACTGGATCCACAAGACTTTTCACCCACCAGTCTTTGATCTTCCTGCATTCAGCATCATTGCATGTGCTATGTGAGTCTGAAGCATAAATTGTAGACTTTTATTACACAGATGGGTTAATATCAGACTAAAGACTTGATCTGGACTATGGTGGATGTTTTCTCAATATATAATTGGTCTTTGATATAAAGCTATCTCTTACGCACATATGAATGTCTCTGGATTTGTTTCTCAAATCAACCCAGCCTAACACAATCATTCGTATACAATGTACCAAATCAATTCTTGAGACAATCTATACATTTTGATGGGATGTACTCAAGTAGTACTTAGATTCTTCTTTAATCATTGTCATTTTCTTCACTTTCAACCTCAACTTTCATATTAGCAAGGAACAGGCTAGGCCATTCCACAGTCAGTCCTAGACCTTCATTTGTATTGAGCTTCTGTTCCATCTCTTTCTACAGATGTGGTCCTCTTGATTCCTTTGCATAGTTGCCATCTGATGTATAATTGTTATTTATGGTATTAAAATGGATTTTTCTAAGCAAACAAATCAATGTGAAGGGCGTGAATATATGGAGACTTGGAACCCACAACCCACTTGTAAGATAATTGGACAGTCCCTCTCCGAAGGGCCACCCCTTGGGATGAAAAATCCAGAGTGTAGTATGGCACTGATGACCACATAACTATCCTCTAGTTCTTTGATATTTCTTCCCCTTATTATTATGGTTTTTATGTGGTTTACCTCACTAACCATGTTAGATTTGTATATGTTCATTTGTATATTTAAGATCATTCAGTACATGAAATTCAAGATAGATATCCCATAAGAAACAATAACAAGAGTATTTGGTCCCTGAGGGTATGGGAAGGGGGGTGGGAAGGGGGATAGCATTGATGATTGCATAGCCCCACTTGATGGGATCAAACAACAGAATTGTATGTTAATGGATATATTGGATTGTGTATGATACGGCAAAAAAAAAAAAAAACGATTATAGGGGAAAAACAGGGACTAAGGATCCCTGAGGTCTATGGTGGGGGAGGGAGGGGATTAAGGGAATCTGATATAAAGTAGTTCAAGAAGAAAGAAAATGCTTTGAAACTGAGGGTGGTTGCAATTGTACAACACTGCTGGTTGGACAACTGTGGAATGCTGTGATATCTGTAAGAGCTCCAATACAATTATTTTTTTAAAGGGGGTTGTAGGTTTGCAATGAATAGGTTGTTGGTCTTTAAAAACATGATGATGCAATTTCACAGAAAGTTCTTCCCCCCCCCCCCCCAACTACCAACCCTATCCCTTTCCTTCCAACGTTAACGCTACAATCACCAGGAATATCCATGCACCATACTTACATATATGATAAAATTCAGGATGCAGGCTGATGTTGTGGTTGTTGGGTTCCTGTTCCTGGTAAACCTAGTTACAACAGAATGAAATCACCTGCTCCTATGCCATCCTCACAATTGTATTTGAATCCATTGTTGCAGCCACGGCGTCACTCCATCTTGGCCTCCATCTTGTCCTTTATTATCAGTTTCCCTGATCATTTACAGAGCTTATAGGTTGAGTAAATACGGTGAAAGGATACAACCCTGATTACACTTTTTGTGATTTTTGTATCATGCAATACTCCCTTTTCCTCCTGATTCATGTACAGGTTCTGCACGAGCTCTATGGAGTGTTCTGGAATTCCTATTCGTCTTAAGTTTATCAATAGTTTGTAATGACCCTTGTAGTGTAATGTCTTTATGTATTGATTTCACAATTTCTTACATTTGCTTTTGCTACTCTGTGATTAAGGGCAATTTTCAGAGTTTCTTCTGATATTTACTTTGATCTTTTCTTTTATTTCTGTCATTTTAATGACTTTATGCTTTCTTCAAAAATAAGGTTCTTGATATCATCCTGCAGCTCATCCATCAGGTCCTCAGTTCTTAGTGTTCAACACAGCAAATGTGTTCTGGAAATTCAGGTGGCATATATTCAGGGTCATATTTTGGCTCTCCGGGACTGGTGTTCATTTCCTTCAACTTTAACATACGTAAGAAGTGTTTAATCTCTTGTACAGTCAGTGCCTGGCCAGGTTTCCGTTACTGATGCTGAGCTACTCCATTAGCTCTTGCCAAAGATGCAGTCAATTTTATTTCTGTGTATTCCTTCTGCAGAATTCCACATGTATAGTGATAAATTGTGTTGTTGAAAACAAGTATTTACTATGAAGAAAACGTTGGTGTTGTAAAATTTATCATGGGATCTTCAGCTTAATTTTAACACCAAGGCCATATTTCAAACTACTGTTTCTTCCTCTTTGATTTCAACTTTTGTATTTTGATGGCTAATAATTATCAATGCATCTTGATTTCATATTTGATCAACTCCAGATTGAAGTCATTGATAGAATTGCCAAGTTCTACATTACCAGTAAATGGCTGATGAATACATTTGAATGATAGTTGTATTGACTGAATTTCCTGTGTGCAGATAGGTGTCATTCCATCAGAGGCAGCCTTGTGCTTCTACTAGGTCTTGACAAGTCCTTTTTGGACAATGAATACTATGCCATTCCTCTTGATTGTCCCATTCTCAGTATAGGAATCCAAACGACTCTCTCATTCCAAATGGCTGATACCAGTCAAATTCAGCTCACAAATACCTAGAATGTTGATCTTTATTTCATTTTTGACAATTTTTGTAGATTCATACTTTTTTGAATCTTCTAATTTCCAAGTATTAGTAAGACTTGCAGTTATTTCTCAGTTTGTGTCAAGGCCCATCAGAAAGTGAAGGCCCTGAAGGCTTTCTGACTGTGTTAGTATAGAGACACAAATCCACAGAAACTTATGTATAAGACTTTTATATAAAGGTTAAGTGCACATCAAGAAAAAATTCCAACTCAGTGCTCCCCAAGCCCACAAGTACAACTTTAACCCATAAGTCCATCACCAATCCACAAAGTTCTCCTCCATCTTACAAAACACACAATGATGCCGACTGCAGGAGGAAAGCCAAGCCAGTGAGTGTGTAAACATCTCAGCACTGGCAGGGGTCTCCACATGGCTGCTTCAGCACGCAGAGCTGTATGGAGGAGGTCCTTGCAGCTTCTCTTCAGGGATGTCTTGCAGGAAGTGAGCCTTGCCACCTGAAACAGGGAATGGGCTAAAGCAGTTGCACCCTAGTCCAACCATCACAAAGCAAGAGATCTGAGAACTAGAAAGGCAAGAGCTCATGGAGCCATTTATTTCCCTGCCCTTCAATTAACCCACATGTGCCAGGTTGCCACAATAAACTTTAACTATCTCAGTTACCACAGACTTTCTTACATCCACATCATTCTGGTTCATCTTCTGGCACTATATCTAAAAATGTTGGACTGCTAAGAGAAGTTGATGGAGGCTGTACAAATCTTCATCTTTGGTATTTGTGGTTTGTGCATAAATTTGAGTAATAGTAATATGTTTATTAGTGAGAATGTTTGATAGAAGGGAAATTGGCATCTCCTTCTTCAGTTGAACATCTGCTTAGAGATAAAGCCTTTAATTTGTGCACTTATCTGCCTACTGAGAGAAAGTGGAGGCTGGGGTATGAGAGGAAATGGAGAAAGAGAGATAAGTGTCATCTGGCGTCATTCTCATTGCTTGGCTTACCAAAGAAGCTTTGGCTTGATCTAAATGTTTTTAACAGAGGGTCATTATTTATCAATGACTCACATCTTTTAGCATATTTTATATTCAACACAATATTGTGACATAAGCAACCAAAGTCCTATTCCCTTTCATCCTCATGGTTGACTACCATGGGTTCACACCTGGAACTGAAACTTAAAGAGGCACTTTCTTATGCTCAACAGCTAGCTACACTCCATATCCATCTCACAATTATTTCCTGTAATTCATCATTCTGCATATGTTTTGCAAGAGAACTACTCAGCTAGTTCCCACTGATATAATCTTCCACGGGTAAGAAAGATCACATGGAAATTAAAAGAAGTCCGGAAAAGAGTCACTATTTCTATCAATCCCAGTATTGTTATTTGAACCACTTTCCTCCTCTTGCATAATCACTGTAACTGGTAACTTTTAGCTTTCTGGTCTCTGTCATACTGTTGGAAGTATACAGTCTCCCTCTTCTCGGGCTGCAGTGTTGTCCCTCATCAGGCAGCCATAGCTGGCAGGAGACTGTTCTCAGAGCCCATCTGGTTGGTTGACATTGAGCAGATGGAACAATATATGTTCAAATTAATTCACAGCTTAATTCAGGAACAGATTTACTGTTGTTTTGCCTGCATGCTCCAAGCCTAAATTTTGGATAATTTTGCCTAGGAATTCCAGTTGCCTTTGAGATGTTGCTTTCTTGTCTCAAAGGGAAACTCTATCTCTAACAAACCATAAACTTGCATGAGCTTTTTGAGTTTTACAAAAATTAAGCCAACCTAAGTTGTATAATTTTTACAGCATGACCCTATAGAAATTAACCATCAGGATGAAATGTAATAGGACTTCAAACTGCTCTAATAGGATTATTAATCTCTCCTGGAGGAATTAAAGAATACGTGGTATGTGCTGACTTGTGAAGTGCAAGGTCAGCAGTTAGAAACCACCAGCTACACCCTGGAAGAAAAAGAGATGGTCTATCCCTGTAAAGATTTACAGGCTCGGAAACTCCCAGGGCAATTTTGCCTTGTCCATTGGGTCGCTACAAATTAGTCTCAACTCGATGACAATGAGTTTTATGTTTTTTTTTTTGTTTTCTAAATTTAACATATTATGATATACCAGCTAAAATAATATAGCTTCATGATTCCATAATTAAGTAAGAGCTCATTAGAAACAACAATCCGAATCATATCAAAATATTAAGGAGCAGTATAATATGCTTCAGTTTACTTCAGGACTTGTTTAAGTTTCTGTCAAAGCTAATGAAAAAGTGAAATCAGGGTGTATTTAGATTGGTCTGCAAACAGTTTTAGATGCCTTCTACCTATTTCCTTTCTTGATCAAAAAGGTAAACACATCTTTCAGAATATCTGATGGCATGCCACACTGACATTCACATTAGTGAGCTGTGCTGCCTAAAGTCTAATCCACTAACCATTCTAATTGAAAACAATGTAGCAGTCTGTTTCCATAAAGATTACTGACTTGGAAACCTAATGGAGAAATTGCACTTGTCCCAGAGTTGCTGATGCGCCCCAGTGTCGCAGTGAGGTAAGCACTGGCCTGCTAACCACAGGGTCAGTGGTCTAAACACGAGGTCATCAGTTCCCCCAATCATTTGCAGGCTCCGAAATCCTGTGGAGCAGCTCAGTTCTGTCCTTCAGGGTCCGTAGGAGCCGAATTGATTCAATGGCAGTGCATATTTAGACAGAGTGATTTATGAGTCAGAAATTGCTTATCAGTGGGTTTGGGGCACTAACAGTTTGAAATCCAAATGGAAAGAACCAATGAAAATCTGTGCCATAAACAACAGCAACAACAAAAGAAAACAAAAAACCATTGCTTATAACATAAAAGTGGATCTGAGGAATGAGTGCCCCGTTTGACCCTGTTTGGGGTTATGCAATCAAAGAAACTTGCTTTCAGTATTAGGAAGTTAGTTTTGCAACTTGGCAAGGCCAAAAAAGCCCTAAAATAAGGTGACACTCTTTGATGTGTCTTCTGTACAGCATTAATCATGGAACCTAGCATTGTTAAGAGTAGACCCAACCAAAGTAAATGGTGGGGAAGATAAGGCTGATTCTCCATCCTAGATAGCTGCTATGAGTTGGAACTGATTCTACAACAGTGGACTTGGTAAATAAAGATAGACATGAAACATAATAACTTACAACCTTGGCATTTACTTCTATTTAATAAAACAACTGAATTACTTATTATTTTATTTTCCTAAGGTCTTTTATCCTCGGGTTCCTACAGAAAAGTATTGTTTCCTAAAGTATCACCATAATCAAATGTGGGATATAAGTTTGTTTCCAGCCTCTCCTACTGAAAAACAAAGCACCACAACTGGAATTGGGTTACGTATCCCAGCTCTTCTCCATTTTAGGTGACAGGGCTCAGCTTATCTAATGAGGTGCTATGGAGCATAGTTCAGAGCTGGTGGTCCTCTTAGCGACTTTATAGACTAATAAAACTGAAGACATGAATATTCAATAATGAGAAGAATCACAAAGACAACGAGAACAAAGAACGAGAAAAGTTCATTCTATTGAGAAATAGGAATAATTTAGGACTTACGAGATATTTTAATATGAAGCTCTAGAACTATAAAAAAGAAATCAAGAATGACAAGATGAATATAAAATGCACAAAAATTAAACGTGATGTCTGCCTAAAGAAGAAAAAGTGGTGTTTCACACTTTGATTTAAAAATAATAAATGTCCTAAAGAATAAATGGGTCAAATAGGAATATGGCCAAGACAAAGTGAAAATTATAAAACTAGGGAAGCAAAAATGACCTATATCTGAAATACAATCTATGAACGGAGTAGCTATGACTGAAGTTTTAAGACAGACATCACAAAAAATTACATAATTATATTGTCATTATCAGGTGTCAACAAGTCAGCTCCGACCGATGCACAACAGCATGAAAGACCGCATGACCCTGGCCATCCTCACTAGTATTCCTTTGGCTGAGGCCACTTTGGTAGATTGTGTCAATCTAGCTCCTTGAGAGCATCCCTCCTTTCCACTTACTGGTGTTAACACTACATGTGTGGAATAGAATGGCGATGATTACCGATGTGTTCATGCGAGGAGACACATGGTGGTGTTGGTAGATGAAATGTGATTACTCTGTCTTCGGTGAGAAAGGGAGTCCCTAAGTCCCAGATAAGTAAGTTGTAGAGAAAAAGGCTCAAATCATGGTGAGAAAAACAACATACGTAAATGCATTGTCAGAATCGATCAGGAAATGTGAGCAACGTTGGATATTTTTATAAATGAAAACTGGAAAACATACAAAGGAATAATACACCGTGTTAAAAACAATGATGAATCTGAAAAATAGCACTCAATATAGATGTTTCAGGAGGACATTTTTATGATTCAAATAAGTCAATCACAAAAGAACAGATACCAATTGAATGAGAGATACCACTATTATTTTTTAAAATTCCAAAATAAACATTATATGATGACCACTAGGGCAAAGGAAGGTAAATTACTGTCTAGATGAGGTTACTGCTGTGCCTGGCCTTCAAGATGACTCCCATTCGTAGCAATCCTATGTAATACAGAATGCACTACTGCTCGGTCCTGAGCCATCCTCACCGGTGGTGTACCCTTTGAGCCTCGTGTTGTAGCCAGAGTGTCAGCCATCTAGGAGTGGTTGCAGAGATCTATGTTGAAGCTCAGTAGGTGTAGGAAAGAAAATGAAACAATGCTTCTGAATATATAAAAGTTTAGACAAGGATATATGTATATATATTCACTTTTGTTGCAAGTACATTCATGAATATAGTAGCTATTGCAGGGTGAAATGTTTCAAATTTCTTAGGTATAATCAAATACCTGGAGAGAATAAGTAACAGGACCTGAGGACTCAGGACACATGTTGTCATCCACGTGTTGTCTAGGTGACAACAAGTACAATGGGAGCAGCTTGGTCCCCAGAAACAATATTCTATGTTTTATTCTAGTGGCTCATGACTGTGCTCTTCAAATTTCCCGAGCAGTTTTCTATGATTCAACTATTGGTCTTGCACTCTCTAGAGAAAAGAAGAAAGAAAATGAGAAATATGTGGACTAGTGGATCCTAAGCCTCACCTTCGGGCACACTGAGACTGGAACTAAATAATACTCAGAGTCTACTCTGAAAGTGAGCACATTAAAATGTCCTGGATAGCATGAGAGAAAAATGTGGAACAAAAGTTAAGAAATTAAAAGGACT
Organism: Tenrec ecaudatus; assembly: GCF_050624435.1. Taxonomy (NCBI): domain Eukaryota; kingdom Metazoa; phylum Chordata; class Mammalia; order Afrosoricida; family Tenrecidae; genus Tenrec; species Tenrec ecaudatus. The sequence goes on along the minus strand of NC_134540.1, from coordinate 61,416,750 downwards.
AGGTTTACTGGTAGAATCAAGAGAGGCAGAATCTCTTAGACCATGGCCCTTATCCACCTTCAGGCATGGGAATTAACTCATCCATAGATTTCAGTTTTCAGACAAACAACAAACATGTCTACAAGATAAATGATAACACCAAGAAGGTATTAACTACTTAGAAGTTCATATAAAAAATTTGAAAGCAGAAGAGCAGTATTTATACAAGGACAAAGTTCAAAAAAGTAAGGAAAGAAGGAAGAATGTAGAAAAGAAACACCAGGAAGAATTGGGATAAATAAACAAAATATGTGTGGATCCTCAAATAGAATCCCAATGCATTCTATAAATCCTCACTCAGTTCACAACAAAAAGTTAAATGGAAAAGAAAAAGCATAGATCTATATGAAGGATATGTCAAGTTTCACAGTTTGAGATTTTTGTTTAATTAAGGTTTCTATGAAATAAACAAAGATAATATTCCTTCTGGTGAAGTAAAAAATTTTAATATGGTTTTCAACTCAGGTCTCTGTAACTCTCTCAAAGTAATTGGGTGGGTCTAAGGAAGCAGGGTGTGTGCAGATTTCATAGAGGGGATTGGCCGGTTTTGTTGTTACTTCCTTAACTATCAGGATGGAACATCTTTGAAGCAGTCCAGAGATTAAAAGGTCAAGATCAGCAAAAGAGCATGTTCCTGATGTTTGTCTGAGGTGGCAGAAGACCGGACCAGAGCACCCGGAGTGAGGCACAGAAACACCGAAGAGCAGTACTGAGACTTGGGGACACCTTCTCTTTATCTGACCTAAAACTACATGAGTGTGAGACAGAGACAAGCAGGCTTCCTTGTTCACGGAGGTAGAAGCCAAAGTATCAAGTGGCTTAGAGGCTGAACACTGGAGAGAGATTTGACTGTTCGCTGAGGAGAGGTTATGATTGGACCAAAAATTATATCACTACTTTTTACTAAACTTGACTTGCAGTAACCTATCAACTTCTATGATAAAAAATCTCATGGATTATGATGAGTTGTATGAGTCCCTAAGAAAATGTTAAAAAATAAATCGATGGAATGTAAGTTGGAGGAGTTAGGTATGTAACTAAGGTCATGGAGTTAAATGTCTGTCTTACTGTATACTGGATTTCTTTCTGCATAATAAAGATGAGACACTCGTAAAAAAAATTTCACTGTCATCAGGACTGATAGCAACCCTGTAGGATGGGTTGAACTGCTCCTGTGGGCTTCTTAGAATCACTCTTATGAATAGAAAGCCCTGCCTTTCTCCTACTAAGTGACTAGTGATCTTGAACTTCTGATTGTGAGGTGAGCAGCTTAACATGGAACCACTATACTGTCAGCCCTTAGGACAGTGAGTATTGTCCTGCAGTGCTGAGTAGCTATTGCAATGGATTATTGAACCCAGCGTAGACAGAAAGGGCCATGGGAAGAATGTTTGCTCTGAGAGTAGAGGGTGGAGGATAGAGGCATGTCTGAGCTCTACCTCGTGGTAGAGGGAATCCAGAGGAGGTCAGACATCCCTCACCCCATCGCGCTCCTGGCTGTTTACTACATTGCTTAAATAGAAATAGACTGGTGGGATTTACAGAAGAAAATGTGCAAATGGTTAAAAAGGAAAATATTTTCAACCTCATTAGTAATTTGCATTAGCTAAAGAAATGCAAACTAAATTAGTGTATAGATAATTCTCCTATTAGATTTTATAAAACTGAAATGACAGCTAACTTGATTTAGCATCAATATTGTATAATATCTTTGAAAGCCGTATGTGATGGTCATAGAAGAATGTGCAAAATAAATATCCAAAAGAGAGTTATGTCAGGTCCAGTACTGAGAGCCACTTATTCTTCAGTGTCATCAAGTCAGCTGTGGCTCATGGGGACCAGTGCACACAGAACACAATACTAACTGGTCCTGTGCCATGCTCACAATGGTTACATTGGATTTCACTGATATAACAACTCATTTGTTCTTCTCTTTTGCCAAGTATGATGTCCTTTTATGGGGCCTGGTTTCACCTTATAAGAGGTCTAAATACATGAGATGAAATCTTTTCACATTAATTTCTAAGGAGCATATCAACTATACTTCCTCAAGACGGATTTGTCTGTTTTTCTTACAGTCCATGGCAATTCAATATTCTTCATGAGCAGCATAATTGAAAATGTTTTCATTCTTTTTAAGACTTCCTTTTTCACTGTACATGAAGCAGTTGAAAGTACAATGGATTGGGTCAACACCCCCAAGTGATATTTTTGCTCTTTAACATCGTCAATAGGTCTTATACAATGTGAGTGCCCCCTGTATTAGGCTCATTAATTTCTTGTCTGATGTTTTCATCAGTCTTGATTATGAATTCAATAACACCAAATCCCTGCAAATTACAATTATTTCTCCATTTATCATGATACTGCCTATTTTTCCAGTTGTAAGAGTTTTTATGTTCTTTATATCGAGTTCTAATCCATAAAAAAGACTATAGTCCAATTACTGCAGTGCTGCTATTTGAAATCAAGAGCATCTTGAGTTAATAAAAATGTCTGGTGGAGAATTATGCATTCACTTTCGTTTATCATTTGGTCAGCTAGAATTCTCTCTATAAGTTTTATATATCTACAAGTGTGTTGGAAATTATTTCTTTTTTAACAAATCATTTTATTGGGGCTTGTACAACTCTTATCACAATCTATACATACACCCATTGTGCCAAGCACATTTGTATATTTGTTGCCCTCATCATTCTCAAAACATTTGTTTTCTACTTGAGCCCTTGATATAAACTCCTCATTTTCCCCTCCCTCCCCACACATTCCCTCATGATAATTTATAAATTATTATTTTGTCATATCTTATACTGTCTGATGTCTCCCTTCAACCACTTTTCTGTTGTCCATCACCCAGGGATGAGGTTATTTGTAGATCCTTGTAATCGGTTACCCTTTCTACCCCACCTTTCCTCCACCATCCTGGTATCGCCACTCTGACCACTGGTCCTGAAGGGATTATCTGTCCTGGATCCCCTCTGCTTCCAGTTCCTATCTGTACCAGTATAAGGATAACAGAACTGTTGAGCAAACTCAGGAATTGTAACTCAGAATTCTATCCTTCATTTAATATATTTTAATGTGAAATGAATATGATCTTTCTAATTAAGAAATGTGAGTGCATCTTTTGATACTTTATCATAAGAAACAAATAAAAGATTGGTAATCTGCCCATATGTTTAACCATAAGCAAAAAACCAAACAAATCCAAAGTCAATCTAATGTATTATGGATAAGAAGTCTAAGTGAACGAGAATGAGAAAAATACTTTTGCAAGTGTTTTTGTGTTCTCAGCCTCCTGCTTGGCAAATAGCATCAGAATTTGGGGTTAGGAACTGTGGAAGGGCCAGAGAATAATGGTTTCATAGCTTGAGTCAACAACAGATTTTGATTCTCTGTTATTTTGAGATGGAAATGTAGCCTCATTTTATTTTTAATAAAATTGTTTTTAATTAAAAAAAGACTATAGTCTTAGATTTTCATTAATAAGTGCTCCAAGTCCTCTTTGCTTTCAGCAAGCGAGGTTGTGCTGTCTTCGGATGATGGGCTGTTCATGAGCCGTCCTCCAGGTGATACCCAGTTTTTCCTCAGCTAGCTCAGTAGTACAGATCATTTACTCATCCAATATTGAATACGTATGGGGAAAGGCCAAGGCCCTGAAAGGCATCCCTTTTCCTGATTGTTAAGCCAAGCAGTATCCCCTTGTTCTGTCCAAGCCTCTTCGTCTATATATACGTTCTTTAGCAGCAAACTTAGCGCTTTGGAATTCCCATTATTCAAATTTGGTTCATAGTTTGTTATGACACACAATGTTGTATTCCTTCCATAATCAATAAAACTCAAGATCTTTCTGGCATTCTATGTTTCAGTCAAGATCCTGAACTAGCAATGATATGCTTGTTTACATTGCCATTCTGAATACAGCTCGATTTTCTGTCAGCTCACTGCTGATGTGCTATATTGCAACTGCTGTAGAATTATGTACAGCATAATTTTACTTGCCTGAGCTGTTCGTGATGTTTTCCAATAATTTTTGCATTTCGCTTGGTCCTGTTTCTTGTGAATGGTCATAAATCTATAGCTCATCCAGTTAATTGCCTATATAACTGTCTTTCTATGGTTGTAACATGTACTAGCGAATGTCTCCCATATTTCTTATGCTGAAACATTTAAATTCATATTCTATCCATTTCTAAAGACTTGTTTTTCAACTATTTCTTCAGTGAAACCTGCACTTCTTTCTGAAATATATGTTTCTGACCACATGCTACCTCTTGAAATGGCTGAAGGTCCACCAGTTCTTTTTAGTACAATGAAACTCTTTTTATCTCCTCCTCTTTTCTTGTTCCTCCACTATACAATATTTTGCCTGTAGAATCATTCTATATTTTCACTCGAGGTTTGTGTTTTACCTTAAGTTCTTTTATATTGAGATAGCTGAGAATGTTTTTCCTTTTGGTGTTTAAATTCAAGTCTTCGCAAGTTTCACTATAATGCTTACTTTCTCTTTTCAATTAGTCTTTGAATTTTCCTCATTTTCCTCGTTAGCACTTTTACTTCATTGAATCTCTTATTTGCTTTAACTAGTCTAGGTTCAAGAACAAGTTTTGAAGTCTCCTCAGATATTTACTTCAGTCTTCTCTTCTTCCTGTCTTTGTTAGAGTGGGTTGTCTAGAGAAAAAAATCCAGGGTCACTTACATATGAATATGAAAAAAATGTGTATTAAAACGTAATTATATAACAAGAAAGCATTCCAGCTCAGTCCTATCCAAGTCCATAGGTCTAACGCTAGTCTATTAGTCCCTCCTGAGACTCACATAGCCACACGCAAAGATGCACAATGCAGGGAGATCCAGGCTGGTGGATGCAGATTTGTGTTGATCTGAGGTCAGTGAGCACATGGCAAAGCTCCAGCATCTCTCAAGGCCAGTGGCAGAGTCCCAACAAGCAGGAAGGCAATGAGAGAGTGGTTTCCATGATCCTGCTTATACGAAGGCAATGCCTCAGGAGCATCATCAGTCTTTTTGATTGATTTGTTAGATTCCACCCTTAAGCTTTCATATATCAACAATTTGACATAAAAATCATCTAACTACCACACTGTCTTCTAAATTACTTTTGTTTTCTTCCTGTATGATATTCTTGATCTCTTCCCACAACTTATCTTCAGTTATTTGTGCCAATTCAATATGGCTAATCTGTTCTTGAGATGCTGTCTGTCTACATTCAGGTGGGATAAACTCAAGGACTTTTTTTATTTAACTTTGGTGGATTTGTTTCATTTTCTTGTGCTTCAATATGAACTTGCATAAAAGAATTGAAAGTCTGCTTCACACTCCACCTTTTACCACACTTTGTCTGCTGATATTGAGCTTCTCCATTATCTTTTTCCACAAATGTAGACAGTTTTATTCCTGTGTATTCCACCTAGCCAGGTTCATGTTAATATTCATGATTTAAGTTATTGAAAATAGATAATTGCATTGTTATTCCCAAATTCTATTATATTATCTCCAACTATGTCTCTGTCACCAAGGCCATATCTTCTGACTACTTATACTTCTTCTTTGTTTCCAAACTTTGCATTTTAATAACCTGTAATTATCAATGCATCTTGATGATATTTTTGATTAATTTTTTACTGAGGAAGTTGGTATACTTCTTTGATTTCTTCATTATTGGCTTTAGTGCTTATTGAATAAATTGGGATAATAAAGTTGTATTAACTAGTCAGCCTATAGGTATCTAGGCATGATCCTGTCACATACAGTGTTATACTTTAGGACAGATGTTGAAATTGTCTTCTGGATGACAAACGTGACACTATTGCTCTTAAATTTGCCATCCTCTTAATCCACATCATATGACTGCATGCTTCATAAAGGGCAGTAACGTCATCGTAGCTCACCAATGCCAAGAATGTCTACATTTATGCATTCTGCTTCATCACTGATGACTTCCAATTTACCTAGATTCATACTTCATGAATTCCACATTCAAATTATTTATGGGTTCTCAACTCATTGAGTTCAGTCTAATCAGTAAATGAAAATCTAGAATTAATCCAGGCATATCATGAGGGTCAAATCTACTGGGGAGATCTTCTCAAAACTAACTTAGTGCCTTCCTGCTGGAGGAGTTTGTTGTTGGGCACTACCTTAGACTATGTAATTCACAAAACCTTATTAACTATGTATTTTATACAGTGTTCAGTGGTTAATCCCTCAGACATGGGTCACCTTTTCCTTAATCTTAATCTTTGATTAATTTGGAAACTCCACTGAAGCCTGGGCACCATGATAGGTCTTTTTGGTATTTGAAACACCTGTAGCATAGCCTGTAACATCACCACTAGCCATACGTCACCACAAAACAACGGAGAGTCAGAAGCTAAGCCAGTTCAAGGACCAGAATCACAGACAATATATTGTTGTGCCCAAATTAAATAAAGCCTAGTCACATATGACTCAGTCAATTAGTGGCAATCCCACCTGGCATTAAGATAAAGAAGAAGTGTATCATACAAATACATAAAACTAATTAGGCACAAATTATATTTTTATGTGCACATAAAGGAATATCCTGCCATCATTTAAATTAATTTGAGAGAGAATTGGAGTGATAAAACTGATATCCAGCTCACTGGGCTGCATGAGGATTAAATGAGTTTATCATATATGTGAAAGCATGTCATAAACTTTAAGCTGAGGCTATTTTTGTTGTGCAAAATAATTTTATTTTTCTTTGATAATTGTCAGATCGTTTGTAAATGACACATATTTTTAGTTCTTGCTGTTTTGTGAAGATATATTAAAATTGTTTTACCATCCTTAGACCTAAAACAATGTGGTTCACTGGGGAAGCCAAAAGTACATTATAAATCTACTGACTGGACTTCACTAAGTAGATAATTTTTCTACAGATTATTAACAAATGATTCTCATGTTTTCCCCTTAATTTTTATTTTCTTCATAGTCTGATGGTTGTACATTTTGTTATATAATAACCATAGTAAAAAAGGGAAAAATTGATTTAAGCACAAAAGTGATATCCTTTCCAAGTCTTCCTGCACTCTGTATTAAAATAAAAGGCTGATGATATGATCAGAGAAGAGAAAAATGGTTACAATACAGCCATGTTTAATAGGCACTGAAATTATTTACTGTAAATAATTCATCTCAAATAATCTCAAAACCTTAAACCAAAAATTTCCATTGATGTCTTCTAAACACCAAGCAGTAGGTTAGTTTAACTCGTGAACAACTGTGGCCTTGTGCATCATGGTTTATGGAGAGCGATCTGCGTGTGATCAGACCTTTGACAGCAACTTGAATCATGAGACAGGAAGCTAGGGGACAGTGAAGTCTGGTCAAGAGAGGAGGAGCAGGCCAGGAAATGGCAGTGAGAAAGGTTGCATGTCTAAATGAATGGAATCCACTTCACTGATTGTTACACATAGAAACTATTGACTTGCTGCGTGTTTTGCTGCGCAAAAAGGTCTCAACTTAAGTCAGCTGATAAGCATCTATTCCCGTCCCCCGCCCCACCTTCCATGTCAAATAATGGTCAAATTCCCAGGATTTTTACTTCTATCATTTTAGCCCAATCCTTATTTGATGACCAGAAACTGGGACAGATCCTGAAATGAGTTGTTTTTCAACAAATAATAAGATTCTTGTATAGGGTCACTGTGAGTCAGAACTGACTAGATGGGGGTGGGTAGGTAATAAGTGGATTGATCATATGTGAAGAGGATCAAATAAAGGTTAGAATCTAGTCAGTCTTTTGATATAAAAGAAAGATAATTCTGTGATGCTCATCTTCCTGACACGATTGCTAAGGACAAAATGGGTGCATAGGTAAATGTGAAGAAAGCTGATGGTGCCCGGCTATCAAATGATATAGCATTTGGGGTCTTAAAGGCTTGAAGGTAAACAAGTGGCCATCTAGTGGAGAAGTGTCAAGCCCACCCCAGCCTGTGTGATCATGAGGTGTTGGCAGGATTAGATAACAGGCACCAGAAGACTGCAAACAAAACATAACAAATAATTGTTGAGAATGAAGAGGGTCGGAGCACAGACCTACAACCTGTAGACAATGGGACATCTGCCTCACAGAAGGGTCACAAGGAAGGGATAAGTCAACCAGGGTGCAGTATAGCACCTATGAAACACACACTATTCCTTTGGTTCTTTGAGGCTCCCTCATCCCCTACTATCATGAGCCCAGTCCTGCCTTTCACTGCTGGCTAGAACAGAGCATGTACACTGGTACAGACAAGAGCTCACACCATACGAAATCCAGGAACAGAAATGGGAGTAGCAATAATAGGAGGGTAGGGGGAAGATGAGGGACGAGGAGAGAAAAGGGGAACCAATCGCAATGATTAACACATAACCCCCACCCCCACCCCAGGGGCATGAACAACAGAAATTTGTGTGAAGGGAGATGACAGTTGGTGTAAGATAGGATAACAAAAAGAATTTATCATTTATCAAAGGGTCATGAGGGTTGAAGATATGGAGGGAGGGGTAAAGAAGAGGTAATACCAAGGGTTCAAACAGAAAGTAAATGTTTAGAAAACTGATGATGGCAAAATAGGTATAAATATGCTTGATACAATTGATATTTGGGATTGTATAAGAGCTGTAAGAGCCCCAATAAAATAATTCAAAAATAAGTAAAGTGAAATTGCTTTTGTATCTATAAAGACTAACCTGAATAAACCCTTACCATAGATAATTTTTTAAAGTATAGCAGAATGTCTGTATTGCAGAGGATGCTATGTTTAAAATATGGTTTTTAACTTCATTTTAGCAAAAATAACCTTTGCATATTAGTTACTTTTGTATTCATTCACATTATATTCTACAGTAACAGAAATATATACAGAAAGAAGAAAAAAGTATATTCACAATCATATTTAAAAAGAAAACATATTTGCACTGAGAAAATTTAGATACGTACAGAACGTAAGGCACATTTCTTGTTAAATTCTATAACTTTGGCTCTGACTCATAGCGACCCTCTCTATAAAGCAGGCTAGACTGTGGGGTTTTATGTGACTCCAACTCCTCAAGGCAGGAGAAAGCCTCATCTTTTCCCCAAGGAATGGCTGGTGTGTTTGAACAGCTGACCTTGCTGTCAGCAGCCCAATGTGGGAATTCTATGCCACCAGGACTTCTGTAAAAAAAAGGAATATTTATCTTTGTAAAAATAACCATTTTTTTTGGTAACTGCTGACAAGTAAATTAGGACTCCTTATAAAATATAACAAAACAATACCTTTGTCTACCAAACCCTCACAAAGATCGCTATGCTTGAGCTCGTTGTGGAAGCAACCGTCAAAGCCATCATCTTTTTGTCCTGAATCCCTACTTTCCAGGAATTCTATCCTGCTCCAGGCTTGATCCCGTCTGTAAACTTGCCCTAAGTATTTAAGATGAAGACTCCTCTGTCTTGCTTCGAAGAAGCCTTCTGAGTGAACTTCCAATATTGATGTGTTTGTTGTACTGGTAGTCAATTTTTCACTAAAACCATCTTCCAAAGGCATGAAGTCTTTTTAAATTTCCCCCCTTCAAAGCCCACCTTTCATATGCCTGCAAATGCCTTAACTTGGGCCAGGTATAACCTGGTCCTCAAGGTGATCTTTCTGTTTTTTAACATGTTGACGCAGTACATTGCAGATACATCAGAGCGCCCTGGGTGTTGATTCTGGATCCAAGTAAAATGAAATTATTGTTAAGTTCCACCTTTTCTCTGTTTACCATGACATTTATTGTTCCAGGTGTGGAATTATTATTTCTTGATGTGGAGGTATAATCCATAATGAAGGCTATCATTTTTAAGCGTTGTCAGTAAGTGGATCAAGTTCCTTTGCTTTCAGAAAGTGAGGTTGTACCACATGCATTTGGAAAATTTTTAGTGAGTCTTCCTCCAATCACGATGCCAAATTCTTCAGATAGTCCAGTCTCTTTCATTGTTCAGCATCCAGCCTAAATAAGCACGGTGAAAGGATGCCACCCTGTTCTGAAGCCCTCTCCCGATTTTAAAGCATAGAGTGTGCCCTGGCTCTGCTTGAGTGGCTGCTTCTAGATCTAAGCACGGGTTGACAAGTACACCTGATGTTCTGAATTCACATTCTTCATAATGTTCTTTATAATTAGTTCTGATCAGCACATCCCAATGCTTATGCAGAGTCAATTAAACATATATAAACATCTGTGTGATATTCTTGGCTTTCAGCCAAAATCTATGAGGCATCAATAATGATATATCTTATTTCAAGTTCTCTTCTGGATCCAACTTGAATTTCCAACAGTTCTCTGTTAGTGGACTCCTATAATCATTTTTATAATTACCTTAGAGTACAGTTTTACTTACATGTGATATGAATGATACTGTTTGATAATTTCTGTACTACACTGAATAGCCTGTATTTGTTGTGGCACAACTGTTGTTTAGTTGACCAAGTAGCTGTTTTTCAATCCCTTGGCATAGATGAGTGTGTTTTTTTTGCAGCATCAACTATATCAATTAATCTTTTGCCATTTCTGAAGCCTTTTACTTTGCTAATGCCATCAGTGAGAATTTGACTTAATACCACCCATTCCTTCTGATCTACTGTCAAAGGAGACAGCTGTTCATGGAGACCATTGAGCACATATTCCAGTTGCTTCTTATATTCCTGACTCCCTTTCTCAGTGCTCCACAATAGAAAATAATTGAATTATGAACGACTGCGTGAAAACTATTAAAACTCTAGACACCGTGTTGTAAACTATCACATAGAGTATTAGCAATACATTTAATATTAGACCAATGGATTGGATTGTCTTTAAACCAACCTCAATTCCAAAAAAATACATCCCATGCTGTTTGACTGTATGTAAGTAGTAGCAATAACTTTGTATGCTGTTTCTGATATCTATCTATAGATATAGACATTTATATAGCTATCACACATACACATTAACACATTTGCCTGCAATCAACTTTCCAAAGGAGAAAGACCTGGTGGTCTCCTGTCATAAAGATTTCAAGCAAGAACACTCAGTAAATTAGATTTATTTGGTCACACCTTGCCACTCTGAACTCAACAGCACCCAACAACAAATATATAATACATCTACCTATTCTAACTTGTTAAGGTGAATAACTCAAAACTCAGATGCACTGCCTTCAAGTTGTTATATCCCTACTGGCTTAGTGGTACATTTCAGTCTGCCAACTCCAAAGTCAGCAGTTCAGAAATCACCGGCCACTCCACAGGGGAAAGGCAAGACTTTCTCCTCCTAGAGGGAGAGTTCTACTCACTGCTATAGGCTTGTTACCACTTGCTACGTGGTTATGATGTATAATTGCATGGTATTAATTATGTCTACACTCATTTCTTTTAATTGATGCTAAATTTTCTTTCATCTTAAACAGAAACACATTACTTCCCAAAGAATATTTTTTCTCTGCACCGACCTCCCCTAGAACCACTTGAAACTTTGATCATTATATATTTGCCTACATTTGTCATTTCATATAAGTGATATCATACAATATTTGTCCTTACACAAATGACCTATTTCTTCATAATACTATGCTCAACATTCATCCATGTTGCAATTTGTAACAGGACGTCATCTCTCTCTATGATGGAATAGTATTCCATTCTATGAATGTCTCACTTTTTCTATCCATTCTTCTGTTAATGGACTTTTGTTTCAGTTCAGAGTGTTGACTATTAATAATAGGGTCACAATGATCATGGATATAAATATACTTCTTCATGTCTCTGTTTTTACATACCTAGGAATAGAATTCTGGGTTATATAGTGGTTCTATTCATCTACCACACCTTTCCACAACAGTTGTACTACTCTGCATTCCAATAATCATAGGTAACATCTTTGCAAGAAGTTGTTAGTTTCCTTTCTAATCTTAGCCAATCTAGTTTTAGTGGCGCAAATCATTATGCTGTGCTTTGCAGCTTTCTTAATGCTAAAAATGGGGAGAATATGTATTTTAATTGGTCCCTTGAATTTCCTCTTCAGCTGAAAGTCTAGATCTATTTGTTTGCTGTTTTTTATTAGACTATTTCTTTTTGTTTTAAGTTGTAGAAGTTTACCATAGGTGTATAAATTTGTTTCCTCACCTTTCAGTTTCATTACATTCAACCTATCGTTACATCAAATCTATTGCAAATACTAGAATGCTTCAATTTGTAAAACTGTGCAGCATACTTTGAAGGTACTAAATATGCTATCTTCTACTTTGTTCTTCAAAATTGTATTACCTCCTTGAAGCCCCTTCTCTTTTCATATGAAGAAGTTTTTGTTCATTCCTCTGCTAGGGTTGATGTTTCTTGCAACAAATACTGTTGTAATTTGTAATTTGGAGTGAGGCTATCTTGAGCTATAGATATTTTTTGCCGCATTCGCATATTTTGCTAATCTGTTGGTATATAATATCCTTCCATCTGTTTAGGTCTCTAGCTTTTCTCAACAGTGTTTTATTATTTTAATTGTTTTAATCTTCCATATAGTTAAATTTAATGTTAAGTATTTTATTCTCTTAGATGCTATTGTAAATCAAATTGTTTTCTTAATCTTTTCAGAATTTTTATTCCTGCTATATAGGAATCTCATTCAACTTTTTTTGAAACAGATGTACTGTGATATAATTCATATATCATATACTTCTGCAGTCCATTCATATTAAAAATAGTTGTATATGCCCCACTGAAATCAATTATATAACATTTTCTTCCCTCCTGTAGTCATCATTTGCTCTCCATGTTCCTTCCCACCTTCTCCACTCATATTTTTGAGAAGCCATTCCTTCAGTTATTGTCTCTCTAGATTTGTCTATCCTGTGCTCCATATACTGGAAAACATACAAAAACAGACAAACAAACAAAACCAACATATATTTAAGAAAAAGAGGAAAGAAAGAAAAGACCTACAAAATATTAAAATAAACCAGAGAAACAGCCTCAGTGTTGTGAAAAATGCAGGAAATGTTAAATTTTAGAAAAAATTTTAAATGTATAAAAGAGATCACGCGATAAGGTGTGATATTTTGACCTAATTACACGAGCCATAATTGAGTTTGCAGTAGTCTCCGTCTCAGAGCAAGGTTATTCACACCCCTGGTCTGTAGTCAGAGTGGATCCATTAGAGGCTGAATTCATGTAGTGACACTGCAAGTGGATTTTGAGCTCCAACTGTCAACCATGGCCTTCTTTAAACTGAGTGTTCACAACTTCAGCTCTGATAACATTCCTTTCCTCGAGTTTGACTATTATTATTTCTCACCCTTGGATCACTCAGGATGGTGTACTTCTTCCATGTAGATTTAGTAATCCCTCACTTAGATTGCTGCTTGTTTGAAGACAAATCTTGAAAACTCAAGACACCATTCTTGTTGACAGCTTGGCACTAGCTGCTTTCCTTGATGCTCTTTGGTGTGGACTTCATATCTTCAGTGATTTCTTCATGAGGGCAAATATTGAGCAGAGCCATGCCATAAGGACTACTTGTGCTTGTATTGGGGCTAGAATTAAGTGCCAGCCCCAAATCCATTCCCGTGTCTATGGTTTAGGTATATCTCTGGTCTAATTTAGAGGCCTAAATTTCATTTTATGGGAGAAAATGTCATCAATTACCTCCCTGGGGTATAAGATAATTCTATTGATAGAATTTATCCAATGGTATAAAACTTAACATGAGTTATTGATTTGTACAGATTAAATTTTAAATGATTGATCAATGTTTACATTGATCACTCATGGTGAGAGGGGAAAAATTCCAGTGACATTCATTCACGAGGGCAGAACCTCGCCTATCAGATTAATACATTTGTTATTTTAGATAAATAAATAAAAGTTCAGTGAAATAGTTAAGTTCATCAATATAATTAAAGACCTTCATAAAATAAATAAATAATTCGACATTATACTGTTGTCGATTGACTGAGAGCATTCCTCATGGAAACAAGATCAAGATTAAGATGCCTGTTCTCATTACTCCATTTCATATTTTACCAAAAATCTTAGCTGTAACAAGAAAGAAAGGTAGTGAAAAAGTTCCTTTACTCACAAATGACATCATTCTGTATCTTGAAATTCCAAATAATCCAATAAAAAGTTTTGTATCTAATAGAACAATGTAGAAAAATCATAGGATACAGAACCTTCAAACAAACTCAGTTGTGTTCTGAAGAGCATCCATTTGATGTCATCCAAGATTGTGCTAAAGGTGCACCAAATCAGCAGAATGCTCTCACAGGACTGATAGGGAACCTTTATGGGAAACGTGAATCAAGATGGGGAGAGAGGAGCATCTGTGTTTCAGAGGAGGAATTCACATTTCTATTGGTGGGCAAATGGGAGGAGCAACTTCATATTCCGAAGGGTCAGTCCACAATAATCATATAGAATCCCTGGGGAGGATCAGCTCAGTATCATGTTCCTGGTAACCCAGTTTTGATGTAGCTCTTACGTAGCCCTTGGTGAATCATAGTGTGTGTTATTAACTATGGTGACTGTAGACTCTATCCTTTTGGGAAAATGACACCCTTCATAGGCCACACCAAGGTGGAAACTCAATGAATGAACTGCGTTTCACTTTAAACTTGATTGTAGTCTTTGTACTTAAAACTGAAACTCCTTGGCGTGAGAAGGAACATATGAATGCTATTCCAAGGCTGTGAAATTTGTAGGCACAGACCTTGATTAGTATCTCTTGTTTCGTGGATGCCCACTAAAAGGTGTTCCAGAACCACCATATATTTACTACATTAATGTCCTTCTTGCTTGCTGGATATGAGATCTTAAAGCACTTACTGATCAAGCTTAAGGATTGCAGTCTTCAGCATGGGTTATAACTCAATGTGAGGAGTAACAACATCCTCACATGTATCTAGAAAGTTAATGACATGATAAATGGAAAACATCTTGACATTGTTAAGGGCTTAATCTTGCTTGGATCCACAATAAATGCTCATGGTAGCAGCAGTTAGGAGATCAAAAGATGAGGTACGTTAGTTAAATCTGAAAAGCAAGAATATTACTTTGGGGACTAAGGTGCACTGGCCCAACCCTTGGTATATTCATATGTCTCATATTCAAATGAAAAAGTTAACTGTGCAAGTTGGATATTTAATAAGAAAACTGAAGATGTGCTGGTAAAGAACATTGAAAGTACCATGGACTACTTAAAGAACATAAGCAATTGTGGCTAGAAGAGCCATATTAATTGAGTACAACTCATTATTAGCACCATTTTTAATTTATAGTGATGCCATGTGACAGAGTAGAACGATCTCAGAGGGATTTCTAGTCTTTAATCATGTACAAACTGATGCAACACTGGAAGTGCTCACTCATCTCCACCAAGAATGAAGAGATATGTTTGGCCAACCGAATGGAAAAAAAAGCCGAATATATTCTAGGTAAAGATGATCCAACTCAATATAGGGTTAATCCAACAATATCACATGAAGTAATTTTTTTCTAAAGATAATTTTTAAATGGTTGTGATGATTCATCAATATATAATTATCAGAAATTCAAACCAGATTGGAAAGAAGACATGCAACCAGGGTTATCGTGGTTGATGTCAGATGGCTTTGACTGGCAACAAGGAGCAGCAGAAACATGGTTACCATATATACTCGAGTATAAGGCAACCCAAGTATCAGCTGAGGCACCTAATTTTACCACAAAAACTGCTTACGGAAATGTGTTGAAAAACTTGGCTTATACACAAATATATATGGTATTTATTTTATTGTCTATGCAAAGTCATTCCATTGGGTGGAGTTTAACAAATTTTGTATAGTAGAATTATGGATGGGAATTCCAGAACACTTAATAGAACCTGCATATAAACAAGGAGTCAGTGTTTTGAACAAAACAACAGGATACAGTGTGTTTTAAAATGAGAAATGTGTGCAACAGAGTTATATCTGCTCACCACACTTATTTAGTCTGTATGCTTAAAAAATAACCAAGAAGCTAGGCTATAGGAAGGAGAGCTCGACATCAGGATTAGAAGAAAACTCATTGACCTCTTTTCATCAGTAGGTAATCTAATCTTGCTTTCTGAAAGCAAAGAAACCTTAATGCTTTTACCGAAAATGTTAAAAACTACAGCCATCAATATGGATTACACATCAAGGCAAAGAAAATAAAAACCCTTACAACTAGACAAATAAAGAACATTATCAGGAATGTAGAAAATATTGAAGTTGCCAAAATCTCATTATACTTTGATCCACAGCCAGTGCCTGTGGAAACAGATGTCAAGTCTCAACATTGGGCCAGTCTGCTGAAAAAGATAGCTGTAAAGTGTTAGTGAGCAAAGATGTCACTCTGAAGATTAAGTCGCTATTGACCCAAGCCATGTCGTTCGCTATCACTTCATGTGCACTTGAAGTAGACTAGGCTATGCCACCCCAATTTTTAAAAATTAATCTATTGGCTCAGTGGAAATTGCCCCATAATTCGCTCACTCCTAGGAAACCCTTTGCCCCTTCTCTCATCATAAAAAAGTCTCACTGGCTAACCTCCCCTGCCCTCATTGGTCTTTGTCCTTTCCAAGGCAATCTGTGTTTTCTCCTCACTTGCAGGGAATGCTTTGCTGGTAACTGTCCTTAGGACAAACCTTGTCTAACCTCCTCCTCTCCTTATCAAGAAGAACCTGTTAGGCATTCTCTGGGGCAAATGTGGTTATGTTTCCCTTACAAGGGAGGCCTAACTAAAGACAAGATCCAGGCATGAGTCATATAACGGCACCAGAGAACTTAACCTAAATCCAGTTTATTGTTGCTTCTGTCAATATCGCTTGCTAAATGATATGCGATTGTTTAAACTTGATTATTCTTTCTGTACTCCTCTTGCAACTTGAATGCTATAAAAGACTTGGCCAAAGAAACATTAGGTACTGCAGCCTGGCGGACCGTTCATTTTAACTTCCCTCTGCAGTCTGGGCTAGCTGGATACTATAAACTCTTCACATAATTGGGTTTGGACATTGTAGGGAGCCTTATTTACATGAACCCTCAAGACACTCACAATGCAAGATAATGAGTTAGGAGCACTGAGGAAGGCTGGGTACATCTGAATGTACCATAGACTGCAGGAAGAAGGAACAAATGTGTGCTGGAAGAAGTAGAAACAGAATGCTACTTACAAGCAAGGAGAAGGAGACGGGTTCATGTACCTTGGTCATGTTGTCGGCGGAGAAGAGCATCATGCTTAGTAATGTGGAAGGTCAGCAAACAGGAAGACCATCAGTGGGAAGGAATGACTCGACCAGAAGACACCCACACTTTTTACAAGAGGAGATGGTCAGGTCTTTCCTGGTGATACAACTTGGAGGATTGGAAACACCAGACTGTTAGTCATCGGTTGAGTTCTTAACTCCTGTGCCATATGGGTTCCATTTTTAATCAAACAACTTAAATTGAACCCAGATGATACTGTGAATATAAAGTCAAGTACTTTTGCAAGAATTAGAATTTCACTAAAGAACTATTATATGAATAAATATCAATACCAGGTGATTTTAGTACTTCACTATTCTGAGAAAGATCAATTCTGTGAAGTTATGTGATTATGAGTTTTACATAAAATTAACAATGTCAATTCAACATAGCCAAAAATTATAAAGGTAACACAGAGAACATTCACTAATGTGCATTTTTCATAATGGGAGCTTTGCCACTCATAGAACAAATGTGTCACAACAAATATATAATTTTTGTATCACTGATGAGTTCAGGAATAATGGAAATGATCTCCAATGACAAAGCAAACAACCAACAGCCAGAATTTGGAATATTGGACTGTGGGCAAATGTAAAAAGTTGAATCACCCAGCAATGTGTATTCCCTGAAACTCTATTGTCATGAATCTTTTGAATTTCCATTTTATACAATTGTTCAAACATCCTTGTATTTTAGAGTTGTGTCATGTGTCAGTTATTACATTTTTAAAAGCAATAATGATATTAACATAGAATCATTTAAGGACAATCTTACAAATATCAAAATGATGATAAACTGTTAGTATCAAGATATTTTCTATTGTGATACTGAATCCAATTCAAATAGACTCTTCCCATATTTTTCATTTCAAGGGTTTTTTAATGCAACAGTTCCAGGACTAGGTTGCCATTGCTGCCAGGTGCCACCAAAGCAGTTCTGAGCCGTAGGGACCCTGCGATCAGCAGAAGGAAACACTGCCCCCATGATGGTTCCTTTGCTTGAGTTCCCTGCGGCAGCCACTCTGTCATCCATCTCATTCAGAGACTTCCTCTCTTTCACTGCTCCTCCCCTTGACCAAGCATGATGCCTTTCGCCAAGGTCTGGTCTCTCCTGACAACATGTCCAAAACATCCAAGACACAGTTAACTCTCCTTGTCTCTAAGAAGCACTCTGTGTATACGACATGGTACTTTCGATAGTCTTCACCAGCCGCACATTTTAAATGCGCTGCTGTTTCTTTGGTCTTGTATATTCAATGTCCAACTTTTCCATGCATATTAAACAATGAAAATAGTAAGAACTAGATGCCATAAGGGCCATCCATAAGAAATCAAGTCCCACATAGGTTCTTCGTGGCAGTTCTAGGTTCTTCTTTAATGGTTGTAAAAGTTTGTAGCCAATCACAATTACCTGTACATTCTTATAAATAGAGCAACTCTGGAGATAAAAATCTCAAACAAGCTAACTGCTGTTGCTGCCTACAAGGTGTGGTGTTGCTTGTTGCTATTTCCATGAGAGCGAGAGACCAGTTGATTTGAGAACTCTAGTTTATCTTGCAAGTATGAGATAGCAAGAAATAATAAGGTTTGCTATCTTCAAACTTTTTCCAAAAATCCATTGAAAATCATACTATGTGAAAAAATTCAAAACTTGCGATGATAAGAGCAAGCAATGTTTCATAGTCATACATTTCTCTGGAAATTACCATACCCCCACCCCCATAGCCCCATACGCTATTGTGTACCTAAATGGGAGAATCCTTCCCTGGCTACTTCTCAGAATGCCCTTGCTTACCAACTTCCAGAATTTGAAGAGCATCCCTACTAATTAAACTTAAAAGTAATTTTTACTGCCAGGGAAGGAGCTGTTCTATTTTTATTTCTAATAAATGGAACCTTGCATTATGCTGAATTTCTAGTATTTTAATGAACAGCAGGCTAACTCCCCTCCTATTAGCATGATCAAGGTCTGTGTGACCTTTCCAGCTCCCACTGAAAAAGGGACCCCATCTGGATGCATATCTTCTGCCTCAGCATTCTACTTGCAGTCAGATACCTGCTCCTGTCTCAGCTGGTAAGAAAACTACTGCTCAGTGGCAGTCCATCTTCAGTTAAGCAGTACCAGACGAGTGCAGAAAGCAAGCCAGGCCTCAAAGACTTCCAAGAAAAACACTCGGCTGGCTGCTGCTCTGGGAGTGTCAGGAGCCTTTCAGAACATCCATGATCCCTGTAAGTGAGTACCATTTCATGCAAGATTGGTGGATAATCATTAGGGTCATGAAAACTCTTCCCTCAGTTTTCTCAAACTTGTATTCTCTTTTAGACCCCTGCCTGCCAGTCAAGAATATGTCTTTGTAATTTCCTTGAGAAAAACAATTTTTGTTCTGTTTTTCTTTCTTTCTTTTTGGTATCCTGCTAGTCAAGGAAACCTAATGTATATTTGCAGTTGAAGGAGAAGGGGTGAGAGCAAAGCAATTAACCTGCAGGTGTTTACCTCCGAGTTTCTCAACTTTAACCAGGCACTTTGGGAGGGGCAAAATATCTGGAAAGGCTGCCCTCCCTGAGCAATAGAATGGTGCTCCAGTGTCGGGGACCTTGCAGTGGCAGTTACTCAGAGACTGGCTCCATTCAGAACATTATCATTTCAAGAAACTGCTTAGCCAAGGCTAGCGGCAAGGTCTCCATGAATAAAAGAACAAGGCAGGCTTAGCAGTCTAACAGTTAGGAGTTCTAGTACTTGGATTTCTTTGTCTTACAGGGAAAAAGAGACTATTACCTGAATGGGTGGATACTATATTCAGATTGAGGGGATATCAGCTTTTGTAGGATATGGATGACCAATTTCAGGCTGATAGCCCAGCCTGGGTAGCAAGTAATCCAGGGAACTGAGACAAACTCCATGAAGTGGACAAGAGAATACCAAAGTGCTTTTTTTAACTTAGAGCCTGGTTAGTGGAAGCACCAGCTCTGCGCCTGCCAGTCTAAGGAGGCATTTAAGTAAATTAGGTCAAGAAACCCAACTACCATGGACAAAAGTATTACTATTCGCTTACTGAAGAGTAATCCTGAGAAGTAAATTAAAATTAAACTTAGTTAATTTTATTGCCAAAGAACAATTTGTGAGGTAATAAATGATAAACCATAAAATATTCTATTCTATCAATTTCATCAATCAGGCTTATCTTAGAATAACTTCTCGGTGGGCCATGTCACTTTGAGGAATGTCCACTCGTGGCCAGAGGTTAGGAGGAATCCTTTGAGTCTTCCTATGCTAAATGGTCTATAATGTCCTTCTCGATGTGCTGCAA
Source organism: Tenrec ecaudatus (assembly GCF_050624435.1). Classification (NCBI taxonomy): domain Eukaryota; kingdom Metazoa; phylum Chordata; class Mammalia; order Afrosoricida; family Tenrecidae; genus Tenrec; species Tenrec ecaudatus. The sequence continues at coordinate 61,396,141 of NC_134540.1, read as the reverse complement.
ATGGGAAGTGACCAGCTAAAATTCGATTTGTGAGAAGGTGTAAATGGCTGGAGTAGACTTTTATGACTGTGTGGAAGACCATACTTACTTAGCTTCTTGCCCAATAATTCTATTGATTACATAAATTTTCCCAAAGATGTTTTGTCTTGATGTCTGCATTCTTTAACCTAAGTCTTTACAATCTCCCTACAGTTACTTGGGTACAGCAAAGTCCTGTTTATATTATGACAGTGAACAGAATTATAGGCATTCAAGGGAATGTGCAGCTTCAACTTCACTGATAGAATTCTTAGTTAATTGAGCAGTGAATAGTCTAAGGGAAGAGAGAAATGAAGAAGATAAACGCTATTGCATGGATTAGACAAGTCATGACTTTATTTTTGGCTCTTTGATTTAGCCTGTTTAAAATCTGCATTTGTTGTTATTCTTTTTTATTATCTTTCTGAGTTTCTTCCCCTGTAGGTGCAATCAAAGAGCGCTCAGAATCTGCTCACGTATTGCGAAGGCTCACAGCTCGCTCTCTTGAGAGGCGGAGGAGTGCTTACGCTTCCTGGATCAGGTAGGATAGCAGCTAAAGACGGATTCATGTTCACTGAGATTCAAGGCCTGACTATAAGCCAGAGTCCCCAAAGAGCAATTTGTGAGGTAATAAATGATAAACCATAAAATATTATATTTGATCAATCAGCCTTAACTTTGAATAACTTTTCATGGGCCATGCTACGTTCAGCAGCATCCACTCGGGGCCAGATCTTAGAAGTAATCCTTTGAGTCTTCCTATGCTAAATGGTTCTGTAATGTCCCTCTCGATGTGCTGCAAATGGGAAATGACCAGCTAAAATTCGACTTGTGAGAAGATGTAAATGGCTGGTACAACCTTTGATGACCCCCGGCATCTGTTTTAAATGTGAACCATCCCTCATTGCCAAAATTGCGGCTCACATGTATATAATCTATAGTTTACATAAGGAAGAGGAAAACACGGCAAAAATATAACCAGGGACATGCTCACTGTGGACATGCTCACGTTCCTGTGAGGGGATCTTCTGGGCAAGACTGTAATACATTCAGCTTAGCTTGGAGTGGTTATTACTTGGACTCCAATGCCTCAGGTCTCCACATTTAGAAGTAAAATTGACTGCCTAGTATTTTGACACACCCTTTCATTTTGTACTCAAGCAAAGGGCCTCACCCCAGTCACAGCCCTGTGTATTCTAGGTTGATTGGTGCAAGAGAAGTAGGTTATTTAGCACACATTATTACAATTGATATTAAACTAGATAAAAATGTATACTTGGTGATAGGAACTACTTTATTAATTTTTGAGAGAAATACAATTAATTTTTATCAGATCAATTTATCACAATATTAGTGCATGTTTTCATCAGAATACAGGTCTTAAAATTGTCTTTAGACCTCCATTGTAGTCCGTCTCCAGAGTTTTATAGTAACTCTCGGATGTTTCTTCCAAAATTGTGAGTCTGGTTTACATGTTCACTATGACTTACCGCTGTTTCATGGTGTCAGTGGGTACTGTATTTTGGCGGCCCAGCGTACACTCTTTGATTTTATTTTAAGGCTCTGTGTAGTACATTCTTCTCTCAAGTAGTGCATATGGCAATTTCAAAATCTTTTCACAAAGGTCGTAACTCATTCACTTCTTTACAATTCAAAAAGCATAAATTGTGATTATTGGGCATTATGTTAAGTAGACATTTGTGGCTAAGGATAGGAATAGGACTCTGCCTATCAATCAAGTCCCAGGCTGATGACACCTCCTGTGGGTGTGGCGTTTGAATAAGAGAGAGACTGAGCAGAGATAGTTCCTCTCTAGCTCTGCTCCTTTCGCTGTAGCTGGACCCTGTGTCAGGTCATTGATTTGCTGATGTGTCATCTGCTGCTCCCTTGAGCCATCCATGGACTAGCAACCGCAGATTCACGTAACCCTGTCTCTCCCAGCCCGTGTGCCTCTCCATGTCTTCCTTCTCCAGCTCCCTGTTCCTCAGCTTCCACAGATCTACAAGCCAGAAGCCTGACTGGAACCAGATTGGATTTTTCCACAGTTAGATCTAGCTATTTTTATATATAATCATGTACTAGTATCACTGTTTGGCTTCTTTGGGGAACCCAATCTAACACACAAGCTATTCCCAATAATTTTTCAAATGAAAATTTCAACCATAATAATACAATCATTAAAATGGACTATTTCCTCATTTGCTGGACCCTCACAACTCCTAATTTCTTTATGGAAGATTCTATTTTGGGGTGATTAATATCTTTCTCTTACTTCATTTGTGACTACCTAAATCCATCAGAGATTCGAAAACTCTTTTATCCAGACACCATTAACCAATATGTAAATATACCTACTTATCTTTCAGATATCTGTAAAGAAGAAAAATTGGAAAGACCACAATAATTCTAATAATATATTTTCCTAGAGAAATAAGTGCCATATCAACTTCTACATAAATGAATAACAGAGTTAATTGAGTTTGACAAACCAGAGACTACTTGAAAATTGAAGCAGATTGCTGTATTTGAATGATAGTGCTGGCAAAGCAGAAGGAACAAATATGCCTTCAGAGAAGTAGGATCAAAATGTTCTTTACAAGACAGGATGGCAAGCTCTTGTCTCATGTTCCTTGGACACGATATCAGGAGGGATCGACCCCACAGAAGAACAGCCTACTTGATAAAACTGAGAGTAAAGGGGGAAAGGAGGACCCGCATGGAGACGCAGTGGCCTAGTCCCTGCAATAACGGACTCACACCTGCCATGGAGTGTGAGGCTGGCCCAGTCCTGGCCGTTGTTTTTTTCTACTCTTTTGTTCCTCTCTGTTGTATATAGAGTGGCTGTGAGAACCAACTCAAGGGTTCACCTGACGACAACAACAACATCACTACTCATCCTAGCAAAGGCACTATTGCGTAACACCATGTTTTGCCATGCATTAATAAGGTCAACAGCAACTTGATTACCTGATGTAATGCTCTGAACAACCACATGTTTCTTAAGCTCCACCTTTCACTCTAATTTACTAATAGTAGACTCCTCTAGTTAGGCCATGCTGATGAAATATATTTAAGTATTGCTTTAAAGTTACCCTTTTTTTCTTGCCTCTAGAAGGACATAAATGGACTTATTTCCAATATTGTAGTTTTCTCTCCATTTCCTCGTTGCTCTTCCTTTAAGAAGCACACTCAAAAATTTGCTTCTGGAACTACACACCTGCCATAGTGTTATTGATTGCTTTTTGGGTTGAGAAATTTAAACATACAGCTACATTTCTTCCCACTGGGAAATGCTGAACCTTATTAGGATTATATTTTGATGGGGAGAAGAGAAAGATAAGGTAGAATGGGAAGGAAGATAAATGAGATCAATTTTATAAGAGTAATGCCTTTTTGCCTGATGGTTGATTGATCACTCGTATACTTATTCTGTCTCCCTCTCTCCTTTTCTCTCTGTCTCTCTGTCTCTCTCTCTCTCTCTCTCTCTCTCTCTCTCTCTCTCTCTCTCTCTCTCTCTCTCTCTCTCTCACACACACACACACACACAATTTTACCTAAATTTGATTTGCTAATGAAAGAAAATTCATGAATATACTATGAGTATAAAACTGAATCATGCATCAGGTGTTTCAAAAGTTTCTAGGTGGTTTGGTAAAAAGGATTGTGTTTGTCAAGTGAAAATTTTTATAAAGAGCTGTATTGTAATAAACTTGCACATTATTATAAAAAGTTGAGAGTGTCAGAAATGGAACCAAAAATGAGAGATAAGAATAGTCATGATTTTTAATTATCCATATGCATTCATTATTGCTTATATTATTACTTACATTATTTACATAATTTCTATAATGTTGACTGCATTATGTTTACTAATATGATGGCATGTGCCATTAATTTAAATTTTATTTGAAAAGTATAAAAACAATGAAGAAAACATTTAATTTTTTCTAAATGTATTCTCAGAATCAAAGTTTCTTAAACTAAAAACAAATGGTTTAAAAAGATGCTTAATGTTGGAGATGCAGTCAATTACTATGGCTGTTCTAGCTATTAATCTTTATGGTGTATTATGTCCCTGGAATCGACACCTATGGCTAGATTCCCATTTGGGAGGGGCTGCTCTAGTGCAGGACTGGGTGAGATAAAGCTTTAAGAATATTTCACTAGGAGATGTGAGTTAAGATACCATCTTTCATTTTCCTTGGGGATATGATTGGCCAAATGAAGAACACACACACACACACACATCTCCATCAAAGCCCTTCTTTTATATATAAGAACAGAGAGAGAAAGCCCAGGGCCATCAGAAGAGCATCTCCAGATTGCTGTATAAGGTGACAAGCCAGTACCAGAGGCACTAGAGACTATGGCAATGGGGACGATGGACCAGAACAAGAGGAATCATGTCCAGACTAGGGGATTGTGAATCAGAGCAATAAGTGAGCTTCCTGGCTCTTGGAGGAAAAGAACAAGGGACCACATGGCAGAAAGGATGAGAACCACAGAGAGACTTGGTTTCTGGATGAGGAGAGGTATTCTTGTGGACAAAAGACTAACTCCCTACTGTCTACTGAGTCTACCTTGCAGTAACCTATTAACTTCCTTAATAAACCACCACAACTGTGAATATTGTCAGTGAGGTCTGTATGACCACTGAGATGAATTATTGACTCAGATTAGAAGAAAAGTACTGTGGAAGGTTGGTAGACAAAGAAGGGTGGAGCATGGCAATATGATTGTCTCATGGCAATACGAAGTCCAGAAGTAGCCAGGCAGAGGCTCCTGTCTAACTTACTGAACTACTATTCTGAGAAAAACAGTTTGGGGACTTTCTTAGCATTATGAGATTATATTGTTTATATGCTTCAAATTCTCACATTCCAGTTTGCAAAGTAAGTCCTATGGATATTGTAATAGGCTTGGTTCTCTAGAAAAGCAAAACCAGTGATGCTTATATGTTTAAATGAATAATTTTAAAAAGGATATCAATAAATTGTCTCACAGCATTGTAGAAATGGTAAGTCCAGTTCTTGTCTTTGTTAAGCTAGTGGCTTGGCCTAACTTATGTAACTGCCTAGACTGAAGATGCAGGGAACAGCAAAATTTAGAAACAGAAAGACCATAGGATAATGCAGGTAGAGGCAAATGAATCCAAGGTCAGAAGGTTAAGCTCATTGCTGAAGAATCTAATACATCTAATACATCAGCAGGCACCTGATCCATACATATGGATCCAATACATATGGCAGGCGCCTGATAGTTCCCAGGGTTGACAGATAATAAGGTGGACAATTGACAAAGAAACGGCTATTGATAAGATAAATGCAGGATCCAGGCCAGCAAGAAAATACAAGCCTTCCCACAGAGTCTGCTTCAAGCAAAGCAGGACTCACCAATCAGGAGACTTCTTTCCCTCGCATCACAACATGCCCTAGAGAGAGCCCTCCACCCCAAACGGCTGCCAACTGCTTGACTGCGCACAGCCAATCCGGCCTGGAGTGCACCGCTGTATGTCACATCACACTGCACTGTTTCTCCACGTGTGGGATAACGTCCCCCGCGTGTGCTGGAGCCATACGGGGCACTGCAAAACCAGATAATTATCATGAACTCGGGGTTATAATACAAGCGCTTTTAATTTCCAGGTGGACTCTTGAGTTTTTCTTTGTGGGTTTTCTCAAAAGGGGTCTGCCTCTACAGGACCAGATAAGGTGGAGAACCTATGGATCACACCATTGGGGAAGCTTCCAATGCCCAACTACTGAGACTCCTGTGCAGTAAAGTTGACCGACCAACCAACCAACCAACAGAAAACAAACAAACAATCGCATGTCTTACGTCATTTGACCCAGTCCACACAACACCATTTGATGTTGACACCCAAACCTGGTTGCCCTTCGGTTCCAAAGCTGTTCCATATGTCAAATACCTTCCCCAATCACGGAGTCGGGTGTGTCTATAATCTTGCTCTGTGCCGTCAAGTTGCTCCTCCCTTTGCTGTGGCAGTTAGGGGCCATCAGATCCGTTTTGAGTCTCAGGGACCCTATGCACAACAGAACGTGTTCCTAGTGCTGCACAGCCTTCTTACTGTCATGTTTGAGCCAGTTGTTGCAGCCTCTGCATCAGTCCATCAAGTGACGGGGTCTTCCTTTCTCATTTTTTCCTTTTCTTGATGAGCCTGTACTGTAAAAAGCATTATACCCTTTTCGGGGGACTGATCCTTCCTGATAATATGTCTAAATACACCCTCCTGGCTTCTAAGGAGCACTCTGGTCATATTTCTTCCCAGACAGATTTATTTGCTCTTCTGGCAATCATGGTAATTTCAGTATTTTTGCAGACATCATTACAACTCATAGTAACCTTTTAAGGCTGAGTAGGACACTGTTTGTATTTCAGTTTTGCACGTCCAGTTTCCATTCATCTAAATATGAAGGAGGGTAGCAATTTCTCCTAGAAAATTTCTTAAACAAGAAGAAAGACTAAAACCGATAGGAAACTGAGTTCTATTCTTTCTTGGTTTCCAGAGAGAATTCTTGCTCTTGTTAGAGAATGAACATTAGATTGGATTTAAGACAGGTCATTATTTTTCTGAGTTACTGCCTTGGCTTCCCTCATATGTTTAGCTTCTTGTCAAGCACCGTACTCCCAACTATTCACAGCAGGGTTTTAAAAACTCCCATTCATCTGTGTAAGCCTTCAGCAATGCCCGAAATTCTGGAAAGAAAACACAATTAGCTGTTGTCCCATCAGTTAGGAACATTGGTGAATGGTTAAATTTGCTGGACTGCCAACAGAAAAGTTATCGGTTCCAACCCACCCAGCACCATGGCCAGAGAAAGACCTAGCTATGTGCTCTTGGAAAGAGTGGAGGATAGGACACCGTAGAGCAGATCTGTGTGATAGAGGGTTACTGCGAGTTGAGCACTTTTTCGATGGCATACAACAACAATTCCCATCAGTAACAAGGAGTGACTTTCAAAATCCAGTATCTTTCCAACACAAATATATTTTAAATCAATGACTTTAGTTGTGGGGTTTATATTAAAATAAGTTTCAGGAAGCTGAAGCTCCCAGCCTACAGGAATGCATGTGTTATAATAACCTGAAATCTATTCAATGACAATCACATTGGAATGTTTGAGAAAAATTAGTTGGAATATGAGAGGGTCACTTTTTAATGTTACTTAATTTTTAAACGAGTATTAAGGGGAAAATTGTGAATTTCAAATTATCAATCTTTTCCTAAACTCAGACTTGGCTACACTATGCAGAAAATAAGTCATTGATTAGTATTTTGTTGGTGATTTTATTGAACATAAAAATTATTTTTTATTAACTGAGATGTTTATGATATTGAAGTTGTCCATCCATTATTGTGATTTTTATAAGCCCAACAGTTTCAAATATGTAGAATAAAAATATAAAGATCAACTAGATCAATAATCAAAAACATGTCAAACATCTAAGTGGAGAAATGGTCATTGAGAGAAACTAAATACTCAAACTAAGACATTATGGGATTAATTAAGACAATAAGACTAACATTACGGGAATGATTCTAGGTTGTTATAAAAAGAATATCTTTAGGGAAATTATGATCCAGTTAATTGTTAAAAGAATGGAACAAGGGCTGTGAGCTGCCAGATGAAAAGAGTGGAACGGGAAAGATAAGAAAGCCCAGAGCACAGTCAGCAAGCAATAGCTTCCCCAAGGACCTGCTGGTTGACTGTATAGTATTGTGAAGAACAGCTTATATCATTAAGAGTTATGAATAGAAGATGCTCCACACAGAGCAAAAACTATACTTTAAACAGAAGTGTAAGTCTTCATTATGTTTAGTGGATGGATGCCATTTAACGAATCAACGTACATGAAGCTGCCTGGGAAGTGCAGATAAGCAAACAGTATGAGGTAAACAGCAGTGTGATAAGGAAGGAAAAATGTGAAAATTATGTAAAACTCGTAATGGATTTAAGTAGGTGGTTAACCTTATCAGTTGAGTATTTTTAGTAAAATAACTACTGAATTGGTTTTAGAAAGAAAACTACTGTTAGTTTGGAGTACTGCTTAACAATGGCCAGCCGAGGTAAGGAAGTAAAAGCAGGAGGGAGGTTGCTGCAATACCATTGTAGTGAAATGCTACGAACTTGCATTTACTTCCCGACATTATGCATTTGATGAAAGGAATGAATTTGATATTAGAGGGAAACTTCTTCCGAACTTATAGATTGTTAAGTTGATACAGTGGTGATGGGCAGAGAGCAGATACTTTCTGACTTAAGCTATTCAGTAAATGGTTTGGAGCTAGAAAATATTTATTTTTAGATGTAATTAATTGATGCCTTTTGGTTCTTGCATCTTTCATTATCCAGTTGTTTTTGTTGCTAGATGTCTTCGAGTTCCCTTTGACTTATGGCTGACATCTGGACATATAAAGAGAGAATAAAACCTTCCCCAGTTAGGTGCAGTCTTCACGATTGTTGTATCTCTAGGCATTAAGGAAGCTGTATGATCTTTTATTCAGCGGATTCCATCCATATGTGCCAAGTGGAAGTCATGTAATGCTCATCTGGATCACCTCAAAGTCATGTCTTCCCTATTTTTCACATTTTTTTCAATTTTTCAATCACATCTGTTTGTTTTACACTTCAAGTCTTTGCATCCAGTATGAAGTATTAGAAACTCTACTCCCCATACTTGCCTCGATTAAAACCCTCTTATCTTTTAGATCTCTGATTAAGTAGCACCCCTTCGCACTACAAGAAAGAAGTCCATAACGCAGGAATCTGGAAACTTCTGTAAGTTTCACACATTGGTCCCCATTCCTGTTGGCGAGAGGAAAGGAAACATTTGTTTCTTAATGTTTTATAATCATTTTCAGGGTAAATATTTTCAATTTTCTGAATGGTCAGTACTTTCTGAGCAAAGATTAGTGGCATAAATGACAAGACTAGGGAATTAAAGGATGACTGAATAGCAATCAACTATGAGATAGGGAGCTATTTCATACACCTTTCAGGTTTTATCTTCTCCGAGCAGGGCTTATGTAACAAAGATTGATGGAACTGAGAGCCATCGATTTACCCTGCAAAATTCTGTAGAGCCCAGGAAAGGTGATATCTACGCTCATTGCATTTCCCTGAAAAACAAAATGAGGCTTGAGGAATCAGGGTCCTGAGAGCAGTAAAGAATGGCTCTCCCTGTGATTCAGACGTCTCACGTTCAGTTCAGGGTAATTGCGATTCTAAAAGCTCAACGCTTTATAGCAGATTGCTTTCCTTATCATACCGTTTAACGTAGACCAAGACACATACAACCTTATCTTCTTTATGTTAGTTACTTACTGTTTCCTTTAATATACTCATCAATAATTTTAATTAATCTCTTCATTTTAAATACTAAAATTAAAAACTGTTAGTGGTCTGGGTTTCTAAAATCCAAATTCTTTTAAAATCAATAATATATAGGTATCAACAAATACCCCTGACTGAGGTTGCCCCTAAATCTAATCATTTACAGGTGACGTATCTGGCCTTTGCTGGTTCTCCTCTTGCCCGGAGACAGAGGTCAGACATGCCTCTGTGCCACATCCTTCTTTTACCGGCTCTTTCACCAACAGTTCCTCCCACTCTGTTTTCTGCTGGGTTTGATCATTCTTTCAACGGCCACACAGGAATCAGAGACAATACTCACAATTATGGGGATTATTACAGAAGTTAATAGTTTACCACAAAATCCACTAGAGTACAGGCAAGTTGATACACAGTAAGTCAGCATGAGTAAATGGAAAGAATGCAGACATTTGTCCACAGGAACACTTCTCCTCAGCTAAGAATCATCTCTCACTGGTCAGTGTGTTGCCCCTCGGGCCCCATGTCCATGGACCAGGGAGCTCACCTGTTGTTCGTTCACATCTCAGTCTCGGTGCTGCCCCTCCCGCTCTGTCCCATAGTCTCCAGTGCTCTCTGATGTCCTGGACTTTCTCCTTCCCGTGTTGCTTCAAAGATGTCTCATTCTGATAGTCAGGGATGGACCAAATCCTTCTCCTAGTGATGCACACAGACCTGTGCATAGCCCCACCCAATCGTTTGGTGAGAACTACAGAGACTTACATAAAAGAGTCATATTAAGAAGGTTTACTCACCCAAAACAAGGAAATGGAAAGTTCTCCAGGAATATTTTTTTAGTACTGGAACTTAACTGAACATGATTATTGGTACAGTATTATATTTGGAGAAATGTATCACTGTGTGTCACTACAATTCAGAATAAACTGAATGGCAAAAGGGTTATAGCTACAAAGAAATGTCCACATTTATGAATGAATGTCAAAATGGTAACTATTGGCCAACACACCTCAAAAATACACTTGATGAACTCGAGTAAGCTATATATCAAAAAGAAAAACAAATATTAAAAACTTTGGCATCTTTCTTTTGTATTTTTCTTTGTTGTGTTCCAGTATGCTACACATAAGACTTAAAAATGAAACAGAATTGAAACATTTTAGGTAAATGATTCCCAGAAACTACCATTTTGAGAGAAGTCAAATTATGATTGGATAAGTTTGACCCCATCAGCTACTCTGCCTGAGAAAGAAGAGGCTTCCTGGTCTGGTAAAGATCTGTAGCTTCACATTCTCACGATAGGTCAACACCATCCTATAGAGTCCCTATAAATACAAATCAACCTGAGAGTTCACGTTTGGTTCCCATAGCATGTAGATGAACTGATCAGTCTCTAGCTCACATCAGTCCACAAATATGAAATGTCACTGACAGCATGACCTCTGCATTTAGCATGTCTATCTTGTCTGCGGGTCTATATGCTCAACCACGTGAACAAATACCTTCTAATTTAAATTTCTACAGTGATGTTTTGGTCGTCTTCCTACCTTTCAACCTCTTGATATTTGGTAAAGCCTGGAATGATGGACTCGGCTATTCCACTTAATGAGATGATAAGGTTTCAAGAGTCTTTTGGGTTTTTCCTGATTTTTCTGTTCCTCTTGGTATGCTATCTTATTGATATGCTGTGCGCTTGTGGTGCTTGCCACCAATCAGGATGAGTGTAGTGTTTGTTTGCTTTGATCTTGCCTATCAAATTTCAATTTTAGGAGCCTTTAGCCATCCCTGGGTACTTTAAAATCTGGTAACAAAGCTTCATTATATTTAGTTTTTTTTCATGAGGAATGTAACTCCTGAAGATTAGAGTATTTCAGGTTCCCTTAGTTATGGTGCACAGTGTCAGACAACTAACCCAGCTTTCTATCCTACCATGTATATTCAGCATGTGACTGCATTAGCCAAGAAAAGAAGAATACAATCACATGGGATTTCATTTTGAAATATTATCTCACAGTTCATTTCATCTGAGGAACCTTATAATGACTGCCTTTGCACTACAAAGACATTTTTCCTATGAAGTAATGCAAATAACAAAATTCCAATACTTGTTGTTAGCATTTTCAAGGGAATGCTTTACACAACAGAACTGTTAGCATAGGATCTCCTAGGAATTGGTTGCAAATATGCAGTTCTAAAGATTCATTGCCACTGTTACAATGAATGAAATAGATAGCCAAAATGCCCCTCCCAGATTCCTCTTAAAAACTGCGCTATTCCCCCAAATGCCCCAACTGTCTGAAGAAATGTTTCTCTTTAATCAACTTACTGGGATACATACTCCTTGGGTAAAAGTATCTTCAAACCAAACTGTAAAGCTACATAGGAAGTCTCTACCAGATGTGATTTGATAAGTTCTAAAACCCTGAAATATCAGAGATGATAGCGCACATGACAACTGACCTTTAGTTATAATACCAGAAATGTTATACTGTAAAGACATCCATGCTCATTTTCTTCTCTTGAAGAAAATTAGAACAGAACATGTCTTGAATATTTACTAGGACGGAACCCAAACTCCATGCCATATGCCTAATAATAAAGCACATCGTTTTCATGCATCATGTTTAACAATAGAAAGCGAATAAAAAAAACAAAGCAAAATAGTGCCTTAAAACTGATTTTTACTTCTAGAAATCCTATAAGACAGAGCAGGCTCACACCTTAGAGTTTCTAAGGCTGTCGTTCATTCTATGTATAATAGTTTTATTGGCATATGCTTTGTATAGCATGCACTTTAATCATCCAATCATATTAATAAGATTCACAATCATAACCACAGTCAATTTCAGAATATTTTCTTCTTGGACTCCTGTTTATTAACTCTCACTACCCTACCCCCATCCACCATTGTTTCACACCCAGGGAATTATCAATTCAATTTCTCTATATATATATCTACATACCTTGGCTTTCAAACACAGAAAATCATGAAGAAAAAAACAAAACACACACACACACAAACAGGAAACAGAAAAAAATATCGCCACTAATAACAATAATGTCTAAGTAAAGCACAGAAAAATCTCAATCCAGAAGATGGCAGAAAAGAATTAAAAGCTTAAACAATTATAAAATTGGTCAAAAGGGAGATCAAATGATAAAGTATCACATTATAACCTAATGGCATCTGCCATGACCTACAGTTCTTTCTGTCTGAGAGCAAGTCTATTCACATCCCTCCACTATGGTTTGAGGGGATTCAACAGAGGCTTAATCCATGTGGAAACCCTGCAAATGGATTGGGGCCTCCACTCCTGCTGGAAGCGTTAGCCAACAAGGCTCCAGGAAATAATGTAATTGCACTTGAAAGGTTTCAACAAACTGATGAAGCACTAGAACGTATATTCAACTATGCCATGTAATATGGAAGACAGTTAGTTGGTCACCTGACTTGAAGAGATCCACAGCTGTCCCCAATTCACAGAAAGGTGGCTCAAAAGAAGGCTCAGGTTGTAGAAGAGTGTCACTTACAGAATGTGCAACTGAAATATTGCAGAGGATCATGCAACAAGGACTGTGCTAGGACACTGACAAGGACTTAGTGACCAGAGGTTCAGGCTGGATTCAGAAGAGGGTATGGTAGATCTTGGCTGAAATCAGAGAAAGCAGAAAGGCGTTGAATTGTGTTTCATCGAAGGCATTTGACTGTGTGGATCATAACAAACTGCAAGCAGCCTTAAGGAGAATGGGAATTCCAGAAGACGACACTGTGCTCATGTGCAATTTGTCCAGAGATCAAAGGCTGCTGTGCAAATAGCACAAAGCAATGTTCCATGGTTTAGATTTTGGAAAGAAGTGAAACCAGGTTGTATGCTCTCACTATACTTACTCAATCTGTATGCTGAAGAAATCATCAGAGAAATTAGGTTATAAGAAGAAGAATGCTGCATCCGGATTGGAGAAAGGCTCATTTGCAACCTGTGATATGCAGATGCCAACTTGAAATGGAGGAGGATTTCACGCCTTTGCTGATGAAGGCCAAGGATTGCAGCCTTCGGCATGGATTAGCACTCAATGTAACGAAGACCAACATGCCCACAAATGGACCCACACATAACATCATAATAAATGGAGAAATGATTGGCATTGTCAAAGATTTTGTCTTGCTTGGATACACAGTCAGTGCTCATAGAAGCAGCCGGCAAGAGATAAAACATGAGTTGGGTTGGCTTAATCTGCTGCCGAAGACCTCTTGATTATTGAAAGCCAGCATGTTATTTGGGAGACTAAAGTCCACCTGATCCAAATTATGGTATTTTTAATTACCTCATCTGTGTGTGAGATGTGGACATTGAATCAAAAAGATGGAGGAAGAATCACATTTGAATTGTAGCTCTGGATATGCTCAAATTTGAAACTGTAATGAGTAAACCCACAAGTTTATGGAGTTTGAACACAAGAAAGATTATGGTAAATACCAGTTTTTTCTATTGTGGACTATGTGGTTTTTGGAAAATGCTGTCTAACCTTTCTAGTTCTTCATTTTTGAGGGGTTTTTTTAGCAAAATGGAATGAGGCATATATTATTTTGAGCCATATGAAATTTCTTTTTTGAAGGTAGAAGCAGTCAAATATAATAATGTTATGTACTTCTGTGCATTAATCAGTATAATTATGAGATTTTTACATGAAAATAGATCTAAAGTACTCTGTACGTTTCTTTGGCTACAATGTTGAGCTCTAATTTTAATTATTGTGCTTAAAAATAGTTATCCTTATTCTATCCCAAGAACAGAAAGCTAATGAAATGGGTATTTACCATACCTATGAAATCCCTGAGTTAAATTTGAAATGCAAGAGTTTAAAATTTTAACAAAGAGATCAGTACACATTTCCACTCATTCATACAAAGTTTAAAATTATTCATGGACATTTTAATTATTTTAAATACATTTTTTCAGGAAATTTTATAGCCCCTTTCTTTAAAAATGAGAGAGAAAATGCAACTGTAATCATAGAAAACTCTGAATGTTTACATTCATGGATCTTGATTCACAAATATATGACCTTAACCCAGAAGGTTTCTTTAAAAATTCAGTCTCTCTTCCTGAACAAATTATAAAAGTAAAACTTTTAAAATAGAGATGGTTTTAAAATAGAGAAAATAAAATGGTTTTAAAATAGAGAAAAATGGGTTATCGTCAATCCCTGAAACAATTCTGCCAAACAGCTCTTTGCAAACCCTATGATAGGAAAATAAAAGCTTGTGTAGAGATATGGATCTATCCAGGGTTAAGTACAAAGCCAAATCTTCTGTTGAAAATAGCAAGATTACAGTTGGCCGGATCTGCTATGAGCACCTGGGTAGAGGTTTGAAATTGAGGTTGGTAGGACATACTTTTGACTTTCATACAAGAGCTCTACACAATAATCAACAAATACTGCACATGTCCCCAGTTGACTGTTAATTGCTGATCTAGGTAGAAGAGATGTAGTAAATCACATTGATTTTTGAATCAGCTTTTCCAAAAATAAGTATAACCCAATGGTATTATTCCTTGTTAATTTCAACATTTGATACTATTAAGCATCATAAAAATGAAGAAGCATTTATGCAAGTTAATGTGCAGGAAGTCCTGTTTTGGAAAAGAGAAATGAGACATGCACATTCCCTGCAATATTACCTTGCAGTCATTAGGAACTGATCTCGACAACTGCTGGCTTTGATCATGCCTGTATCTGTAGTTCAACCT
The DNA here is from genome assembly GCF_050624435.1 of Tenrec ecaudatus. Classification (NCBI taxonomy): domain Eukaryota; kingdom Metazoa; phylum Chordata; class Mammalia; order Afrosoricida; family Tenrecidae; genus Tenrec; species Tenrec ecaudatus. Next base: position 61,381,020 of record NC_134540.1, on the reverse strand, counting down.
GGGCGGTATTTTCCTAGTTGCTGGACCTTTTAAGTAACTGCTGTTCAACAATGAATGACGTTTTGTCTTTCTGATTGCCATTTTTCCTCTTAAAGTTGATGAAGTCGATTGCTTCTAAATTACAAAAATATGGGATCTCGATGAATTTTTGGAACAAAATACATGTTTTGGTTTGTTCGTTGTAATTGCATTTCACGGATTAGAGGGTTGCCCTTGTTTGAGCAGTTAGGTCTGTGAATTGTGTTAAAGCAACACCCAATAATATGTCCTGTATACGAAACTCTCTGATCCTCTTCCCAACAGCATCTGATGTCACGAGACACATTTTCACATCCTTTTTTCTTAAACTTGAGAGACTGGGGTTTCTCTTCTAGCCACATTGGTTTCAGTCAGCCCGATCAGTTTACCATTCAGAGCACCAAGGGGCGATGAGGGCCCCTCCCAGCCGTGGGATTTCTCTCTGTGTGCTCCGGTTAAAGCTCCAACTCTTCCTTGCATCGGGACTCTCCTATATTTTACTTAGGGACAGAATGATTTAATACATGTTCTTTGCATGTTCTCCTACTTTCAGACTCTATGTTCTATGTGTAAGTTCTCTTAAGTCAAAGGAAAGAGTCTCTTCCTGTTGTAAAAAAATTATTTTCTTCAATAGTTAATTCAATCTTATGAGTCTTCTTTTGGTGATATTTCAAAGATTAAAAACGAAAACCAAACCCCCTGCCATCAAGTCAATTTTGATTCACAGAAACCTACAGGACAGAGAGCAACTGCCCCTTTGGATCTCAGAGATTTTAAGTCTTTACATGAACAGAAATCGTCATCTGTGTCTCTCGGGGTAATGGGTGGGGTAGGACCTCCAGTCTTGTCCTTAGCGACTATGTCATCTGGGCTCATTCTTCCAATGTTAAGAGTTTAGGAAAAGATTAGTAATGTCATAGCGAGTCATTGAATACCAATTTCCCTCTTTTCCTGGAATCAATCAAGCTCTCCTATACAGCACTCCCTCACCTACCCCTCCTGTCTCTCTCATAGTCTCTCTGGCTGAGGTTAAGTATCTTTAAGGACTTTTCTTGACTACCAGCTGTGCTTTTAAATGTAGATATCTGGGTTCACAGATTTTTGTTGTTGCCTTTTTAATAAACATGGAATTGGAAAAATCATATTTGAGGGAATTGTAAGCAGGGTTCATGGTCCTTAGGGCTTCTTAACAACCATACTGGATAAAAGAGATTATTTATGGATATGTTGAACATACTACTGCATAATCCAGTCTTCCTCATGGGAGAGTACGGAGACAAGGAAAACATATTTGAAACAACAATTAAAAATATTTTTAGATTATTTCCCCCAAGTTAGAAGGATAGTTATTATAATATCAGATCATAGTTTATTTATGATATTTCTTGATTATTTTGAAGAAAGGGTACATGCACAAATTAAATCCACTTCAGGAAAATCTTAAGGCTATCTTTTCTTGACTTGACAACTAAGATTTTCCTGGGCATATAAGCAAAGTCAATTGAAAAATTCACTTTACAATAATCAACAATTAACTCCTCAGTTTTAATATTGACAATTGAGTAGGAAGAATAAAAATTATTTTTAACTAGATGCCCAGGGATTGGAAAAGAGCCACACTTTCATCTTGAAATCAGAGATAGGCGAATCAACTCTCTTTTCTGATGACATAAAATACATGCACATGTCATTCAATCATCCCTCGGGTGGCAGTCCGACAGCCAGGACAATTACTGCCCTGCCACATTACTGAAACAGAGGGCAATGCTTGCTGAGCCAAACTGTTAGGAGCTACGACTGTCATCCATTTTATCAACGCAAGTATAAATGTTTTTCCCCCTCCACCCAAAGATTTTAATGTTTAATACTGGAGTTATTTTATAATGATTGTCGATGGTACACAAAATATGATTTTTTTACTTTAATGAAATTTTGTATTCAGGGTTTAGGGCCCTAAATTATATCATTTTTGTCTGATTTGTGATACTTAAATGTTTGAATTTCATGAAAAAGAAAGATTGTCATAAAGACAGAATTCAGACAATGTTTAAGCTTACTGTCCATGGAAACAAATACAAAACAAGAATGGAAGTCAAAGAGTCATCCTGACAAACTACCTCTTATTTAGACAGCTGCCTTTGGAATTTCAGAAACAGCAAATATGATGTGGTGCTAAATAATGAGGACTGATTCACACACTCTCAACCTGGGCGTCTGCCCAAGCAGCATCAGAGAGAACCTCCATTCAAGAGTACCCTACAATTTTCTGTGCAGATGGCTGATTATCCATTCATAACTACATTTCGATATAATCATATGGAAAGCGACCTCTGCGTGTGATTTCAGGGATCAGGAGAATCCTTGAGGAGAGAAAGCCGCCCTCAGTGAGTTCTTCAGTGGCTTTTAGTGCATTGCTTACCTTCCTTGGAGCAGTGTTTTCAAATGCTGCAGCTCCTTCCTTGAGGACATTCCCTTACATGTTAGGATTCTGTGCCTTGCTGCAGTATCTCATAGAAACTACACTCAAATAAATTTGAAGAAATGCCTCATGTAATAGTGAATTCAGTCCAAAATCCCCAAGTCAAGCAGGGGTAAGCCAGGTAAGGGTCCAGAGAACTCCCTCCACTACACGCTTGCCTCTTGCCAGTGACAGAAAGGCTCATTTTTTAATGCAATAGGACATCACTAAAGGGACCCCTGTTTATAACTATTCACAGGTGAATTCTATCAGTGTCTTCCCTGCCTTCTTACCAGATCCATGCAGGGAAAGGGCATTTTGTGGATGTTATTTTGAGTTCAATGATACAATCGAATTAGCACATACCCCAAATATAGTGGTCTACTCTACACTTGCTGGACTAGATCTCTTTTATGAATGCCTTAGGCACTTCTCGCAGGATGGTTCCAGGAGGCATTGGTGTAACCAGTCATGCTTTCTTCCCAGGCCACTCCAGCAGCAGCTTTTTGACTCTCAGATGTAGCATATCATTCCTTAAATCCATTACAAATGACAGTAACCAAGGCAATCCTTAAATGAAGAGTGTGGCCTAGTTCACACCCTCAACTAAAGCCAGAACTCAATCTCATTCCATTCTTGTTTATTAGCAAATCATGCCCCATCATAGAAGGAATATAAGCCCAGGCACATGAATCTAGGATTAAATCACATAAGACAATGTTCTTAACCTTCTTAATGCCGTGACCCTTTAATACAGTTCCTCATGTTGTAGTGACCCCCCCAACCATAAAATTATTTTCACTGCTACTTCATAACTGTCATTTTGCTACTGTGTTGAATCGGGCAACCTCTGTAAAAGGGTCATTCGACCCCCAAAGGGGTCTCAATTCACATGTTGAGAACCATTGACATGGGATCATAGCTGGGTGGGGCATATTAATTAAGTATAAGTTATCCACCACAAGAAAGGAAATATATTTTATTGCACCTATAGCTTGCTATTCACTTATTTCTCTCTGCTATTCTTATTTCTATTCTTACCTTTCTAATCTAATGCCTACATCACTAGTAATTTCCAATTCCTAAAATAAGGCTTCCAACTTTAGTTGATTAACATTATTCAGGTCATGCACATGTGGTAAAAAATGCACTGAAACCTATCTCACACTTTGAATGTAAAATAAAATTTATTGTTTTTTTTGTCCAAAAAATCACAGCTGATAATTGATATTTACAACATGCCTATACGTTACTTTTTATTTTAAGAAATGTAAACTTAAAGATATTAAATTGCTTGTCTGTTGGACATAGAGCTAGACATAGAGCTTCTGCTGGACAGAGCTGCCCTCGGCACACCGTAGAGCCATGGAGTAAGATTCAGTGAAACCTGCTGTTGTTCAGTGTCATTGCGTCAGTGCAGACTCATAGTGACCTATGTACTGCAGAGGAAAACACGGGCTCGTCCTGCACCAGCCTCACACTTGCTCTTATATTCGAGTTCATTGGTGTAGCCAGCATCTCAATTCAGGACACGGAGGGTGCTCCTCTTTTGCTCTAAAGCTCCACTTTACCAAACAGGATGTCCTTCTCCAGGGAGTAGTCTCTGAGGACAATGTGTGCAGAGAGTGTGGGAGATGAAGTCTCCCCAGCCCTGTCTTTTAGAAGCACTCTGGCCAAATTTCTCCCAAGACATCTGTTTGCTCCTTTGGCACTCCGCGGTACTTTCAACTTTTTTTTTTCCCAGCACTCCTATTCAAATGCATCGGTTCTTCTTGGGTCTTCCTTATTCATTGTTCAACTTCCACATGCATATGAGATAATTTAAAAAAAGGCATGGGTCAGGTGCACCCCTTGCTTTGCAATATTTTAAAGAGGTTTTGCGCAGCAGCTTTACCAATGCAAATCGTTTTTCAATCTCCTGACTTTTGCTTTCACGAGCACTTGTTGTGGATCCAAGCAAGATGAAACGCTTGGCAACTGCAAAAGTTTCTCCATTTAGCATCATGGTGATTTGTAGTTCCAGTTGTGAGAATATTGGTCTTCCGTTTGATGAGTTGCAATCCATTCTATAGGTCGCGATCCTTAATCTTCATCATCTAGTGCTAAAAGTCATCCTCATTTTCAGTAACCAAAGTTGTGCACCTACATATCACACGTTGTTAATAAGTCTTCCTCTAACCCCAAGGGCACATTCATCTTTATGCATTCCAGCACCCCCTACAATGTGCTCGGCGTACAGATCGGACGAGTGTGCTACAAGGGTACCGCCCTCATGCACATGTTTCTGTCTTAAAGTATGCGTTTTTCTCTTGTTCTGTTGCCACAAATTCCAAATGGCAAAATGGAGCTTTCTGGAATTCCCATTCTTCTTAAGGGTATTGATAGTTTGTTTTGATCCTGGGCATAGTTAAGAAAACACGAGATCATAAGTTTCTCCTATGATCTACTATCAGCCAGCGTCCGCCTGACAGCAGCCATGACACCCCTTGTTCCAGGTCCACTTCGGAACCCTGCCTGAACTTCCAGCAGCTCTTTGGCAATGCATGGTTGCAAATATCGCTGGATGCTTGGGATAGCAATGCTATTGTTTTAAAAGTTGCTCCTTCTCTTTGGTCACCTTTCTTTGTAATGGATACAAATATGGATTACTTCCAATCAGTTGGCTTAATAGCTATTTTCCAAATTGCCTGGCACAGATCAACAAGTACTTCCAGTGCTTCATCAGCTGTTGAAACATTTCTTTCTTTTCTGGTTTTTTTTTCTGAACCCCCAAGTGCATTTATTAACCCTAACTGAGGCAGGTTTGTGGTACTCCTCCCAACAATCCCGAGATACATGCCACTCAAGCAGTTGACAGGTGAAAAGTGGAGCACTAAATCCTTTGTAGGTCACACTGGCAATTAAGCAGAGATGATCATGAACTCAGTCCGATTGCTGATTTCAAGTATTGCTTCTCAGCAATACCTATATGGGCTACCAACACAGATGATTTCTGAATCCTGACAGGAGTTGAATACATAGATTAAAGTTCTGAAAGTCAGTTGCAACCCATGTCACCACACATTCCAGTAAAGTCTTATAAACATCCACACCCCACTGCACCAAAGCCACAGAACTGGAGCCAAGAATGCTCTATAAAGAGGTGGACTTTGAAATGGGATGCTACAAAAAAATCTTCTGGTTGTCTTTGCCTAGAATTGAAGAGTCGCACAGCACAACTTCAAATGGTCTTCCATCCTTTCTGGAGCCTTGTTTCTGGCTAAGGCTTTCAGCGCAGCTTGAACGTTTCCCTTCAGCACCTTTGGCTCTTGCTCATATGCTACCTCATAAAATAGTGAAACATAGACGAGTTCTTTTTGGTAAAATTGCTCTGTGTGTTCTCTCTGGGTTCTTTGGATGCATCCTGCATCATTGAATATGTTGCCAATATCATCTTTCCATAGTGGACCCAACCAGGGAGAATATTGGCGGTCTTGTACAAGAGGCTTATATATAAAAAAGAAAATCTCTATCTACCATTTCTCCTGCCTGGATTTTACTGCATCCAATCAATAATTGACTTGATTTATAAAATGTGCTTCCCTTTTCCTGAGAATTATTTTTGCTCAAAATTACCCAGAGGAACATTTGTAAATGTCTCAAGTTGAAATTGCTATATCAAATAAATCTCATCTAATATTTCATAACGCTAACCATTAAAATGTATGAGGAAATATGCCCTGTCACTCTTGGCAGGAGCCCATGATAAAGCAGCCTGGTGAACAGAACGAACAGGTGGTGGATAAAAATCAGAAAAGCTATCCATCTTCATGCTTCAGGAGGGAAATTAACCTTTTGGGTTTTTCATGGAGTAGAACATTGCTTTCTTGTTAGGTAGAAAGCATTTTATTGAATTTAGGGTTTTTCAGAATTTCTCTGAACATTTTATGCTAGCTAAAGTGGAAAAAAACACAATCTGAATTACAATCTTGCATTAGTTTTCTTCCTCACTGTTCAAGTCATACCAAGGAAGTGAAGCAGTGCGCTGATGTCTTCTACTTGAACCTAAATCCCCTTCCAGCCAGTTGATTATGGCTCATAGCGACCCTAGAGAATGGAGTCAACTAACTCCAGAGCATTTGTGAGACTGCAGTTCTGACTCAGAGACCTTCCGTACAACAGAAGGAAACGCTGTCTGATCCTGGGCCACCTTTACACGGTTATATTTAAGGCCACCCTTGCATCCAACAAACTGCCTCCTCTTTGTCCAACAGGATGGCTGGTGAGTTCAAACAGTAAATCTTCTCTTAGTGGCCCCGAACTCAACCCTGAGGACCTTCGGATTAGAGCATGTATTCCATTTGGGTGATAATAACATTAGGCTCTGAACTCTGTGGATGCAGAGCATTCCACGTCCTGGTTCTCACATGCACCTGTTGTTGTGAGTGGGCCCACCGAATGATGGGCTTGCGTGTCTGAGTGGAACTGTGCTCCAAAGACTGTCCAGTGGCTTAGCTGTTAGAATGAGGTCTTCGGGTCTTTCGTATGACCCTTACATAGAGCAAGTATCACACCTTTTTTGGAGCTAAATATCATTTATTCATTTATTGGTTGATAGGTATTATCAATAATACTGAAATGAACATGATTTTGTTAGGTGCTGTTGAGTTGGTTTTGAATCATAACATTTTATAAAGCAGAACAAAATACTTCCCAGTCCTAGGTCATCCTCATAATTGTTCTTATGTTTGAACTGATTGCTGCAGCCACCATATCAGTGCATTTTGTAAAAGGTCATCCCTTTTTAGCTACGCGGTACTTTATCAAGCATAATGTACTTCTCCAGCAACTGATTTCTCCAGACAGCATGTCCAAAGTATGTGAGACAAAGTCTCACCATCTTTGCTTCCAATGAGCAGTTTGGCTATTTTTATTATTTTGGCTGTTCATGCTACTTCCAATAGTATTAGCCAGCAACTCAATTCACATGCACACATTCTTCTTCAGTCTTGCTTATGCACTGTTCAACTTTCATATGCATGTAAGCCAATTCAAAATATCATGGTTTGGGTCAGGGGTACCTGAGTGCCCAGAGTAACACCCTGATTTTCCACACTGTAAAGCAGCCTTTTGCAGCAGATTTTCCCCAATGTAATACATCATACGATCTCTTGACAGCTGCTTCCCATGGAATCCTTGACAACTTCAGCTTTTTCTCTATTTATCAGAGAGTTACCTACTGGTCCAATTGTGAGGATTTTTGTTTTCTTTACATGAGTTTTCATCATTGCCCAAAGCTGAAATCCTTGCTTTTCAGCACCACTGTTTCAAGTTCTCCTGTCTTTAGCAGGCAAGGTTGGGTCATCCATGTATCTCAGGTGTTTTAACAAGTTTACCTGAACTTTTGATGTTGTTATCTTCAAAGAATCCAGCTTCCCTGAGAGGACATAATCCTAACGAAAACCTTTCTTAATTTTAAACCGCGTGGTATTCCCTTGTTCTGTTTGCACGTCTGCCTCTTGATCTATGTATCGGTCTTGCATGAGCACGATTGAACACTCTGGCCTTCCTTTTCTTCCCCCAAAGTTTCTACAGAGTTTGTGATGTTCCACACACTCAAATGTCTGAGCATAGTCAATAAAACAAAAGTAACCTTTCTTTTATTTTTCTAATACCCTATGTTTCTAGCCAAGAATCATATAACAAAAGTCACGATATTCCTTGTTCCATGTCTTCTCCCAAATCCAGCCTGAATCACATTCAGCTCCCTGCTAATGTGTATTTGCAACCATTGGTGAAAGATCTTCAGCAAAATTTGCTTTCATGGGATATTAACAATATTTTTCTATAATTTTCACATTTAATTGGATCTCTTTCTTTGGAAGGATTGCAACGATGGATTTTGTGCATGCAGTTGGTCAAGTAGCGGTCTTTCAAACACTCTGGCATAGAACAGTGCATGCCCCTCGAGCTTCAGCAGCCTGTTGAAACACTGAAATTAGTATTCTATCAATTCCTAGAGCCTTGTTTTTCATTAATACTTTCAGAGCAAATTGAACTTCTTACATCGGTACCATTTGTTTTTGCTCAGATGCTATCTCCTGGAATGTTGAAAGTCGATGAGTTCTTTTTGTTATAGTGACTGTGTATTCCTTCCATGTTCTTTTGGTATTTCCAGCAGAGTTCAATATTTTGCCCATAGAATCTTTCTATATAGCAACTTGAGGCTTGAGTTTTTGTTTAGTCCTTTAAGTTAAAAGATATGCGGAGCCTGTTTTTCCTTTTTGCGTTTACAACTCTAGGTCTTTGTAGATTTCATGATAATATTTCACTCTGTCTTCTCAAGCTATCTTTGAAATTTTCTGTTCACAAGTTTTACTTTACTGTTTCATTTGCCTGAGCTACTCTATGATTAAGAGTCAGTTTCAAAGTATCTTCTGACATCCACTTTGCTCTTTATTCTCTTTTATATCTCTTTAAGGACATTTTCTTTTTTGATTTATGATGTTTTTGATGTTATCACATGGCTCATCAGGTCTTCTCTGATTAATATTCAATTCAGCAAACCTGTTCTTGAGATATTCTCAAAATTTAGGTGTGATATAGTTAAGTTCATTTTTGATTCTCATGGACATGTTTTGCTTTTCTTCACCTTCAGCCTAATCTTACACATGAGCAATTGATGGACTGTCCACTCGCTGATATTGAGTTTCTCCATTATCTCTACCTCCAGATGTAGTAAATCTGGTTTCTGTATATTCCATCTTGAAAAGTCCACATATATAGTTGTAATTTTTGTTGCTGATAAAAGTAGTGATTTTTCATACTCAATTCTTTCATTTGGTCTTCAGCTTTGTTTCTTGACCAAGAAAATATTTTCAACAACTAGTCCTTCCTCTCCCTGTCCAACTTTTGAATTCCAATTGGCAATAATTAGCAATGCATCTTGGTTGATTGTATTACCTATTTCAGACTGAAGACAGTAGAATTGAAGAATTCTACTGTGCCACTATCTTTAGTGATTGTTGAATAAATTTGAATAATATTTGTATTTAAATTAATGTCTTTGTATGCCGATAGATAAATCCTATCACAGAGAGCATTATATTTCAATATAGAAATGTTCTTTTTGATGAGGAATGCAATGTCATTCATCTTGAACCTGTCATTGTAGGTCTAATAAATAATATGATTTTCTGATTCAAAAAAGGTTTTGACAGTCCATTTCAACTCACTAACACTTAGAATATTTATCTTCAATTATTCCATTTACTTTTTTTACAAATTCCTTTATCACTACACCAGATAGGGCAAACTGTCCCTACGTTATCCAGCCACGCTCACATCTAGAACAATTACAATTATTGGTTAAGGGCCATAACCCACTCCATTTCCACCTGATCAACAGATAGAAACCAATATAAAAACAGCATAGTGTATCAAAGATGGAAATTTTTAGTTTATATGCTAAAAAAAATTGGAATGGTACAACAGATGACCAATGCATAAAGTCAAAAGACCTTCTTACAGAGTTACTGGAACTGAAATGACCAGACACTGAGCTCAGAAGAATGATTGACAGGTACATGCCATGGATAGAGCTTTGGACAAACAGCAATAACATAAACAAACAAACAAAAACATTAGAATACTTCAGGAAAACACTCTAAAGCAACTTGATAAAATAAATGATAAATTAGAAGTAATATAAAAACAGCAAAAACAAATCCAGAAGATTATTACTAAGATAATAGAAATAAATAATACTTTGAAAGATGAAAAACAGTAGATTTGAATAAATGGAAGGCTAAATTAATGAAATGTCATAATATAAGTCTAAGAAAAGAAATATCATAAAATAAATCTCCTCCACCACAGAATAGAATATCTCAAGAAATTCAAAGAATTATGTTGGACACTATCATATGGCTGATAAGAATTCTAGAACATGAAAAGCACGTGAGAAAACAATACCATGAGAAAACACTCCAAATCTGCTCAAACAAAATTTCCCCAACATGATGAAACAGAATAAAATGAACATCCAAGAACCTGAAAGAACCCCAAACAGGAAATCCACCTGAAATATTATCATGGTAGACTGTAATCAAAGTTTCCATTGTTAAAGACAAGAAAGGTATCTTGAGAGATGATAAGAAGAAAAAAAGAAAGTTATCTACAAATAAAACTGACTAAGCTCTGGGTTTGTTTTTTTTCCCTTCTTAGCAAAAACATGAAGACAATAACATCAAGGAATGACACATATTAAAAGTCTGAAAGAAAACAATGCGAACAAAGTATCTTATATGTTGTACAATTATCCCTCAAATATGGCAGTCATATAAGGGTATTTATAAAGAACATTTCTAACCTTACAAAATCTACTAAGGGGATTTCTTTGGGCAATCAACAATAATTGACATAAATCTGAACTGAAGATAGAAGACAACACCTCCCACAAGTCAACAAACTCAAACCAGTTTCGACAAACAAAAACACAATACAAAACCAAAACAATTCCACAAGATGAAAATATTGAGACAGAAAAATCATTCTGCAATAAAGAAATTAAATTATATAGGTGTAATAGTGCAGATACAAAACATTCTAACAGAGACGAAGTCAATTTTATCTCATAGTCTAGACATCAAGGCAAAAATATATGATGAAAGAAAAGAATGTTATTACATAATAACTAAAAGGGAAAGTTGAACAAGACACATAACTATAATAAACCACTATTGCCCTTTTACAGGAACCTAAAAATAAATTAATCAAATGCATATAGATTTGAAAAGATAGAGAGACATTAATACAATTATAGTAGAAGACTTCAGTGTATCACTCTCAGAGAAGGGCAAAACAACAACAGGTGAATTTAACAAAAACACAGAAATTAAAAACAGAATTATTCAGCTTGGTCTCAGAAACCTAAACCCAACACCAAAATGTGCAATCTTTGCCAGAAAACATGGAAAAGTCTCCAGAATGGACTATATGTTAGGCTACAAAGCATACATTAATAAATTTAATAGCCTTAAGAGATTACAAACCATCTCCTCAGATCACAATGCTATAAAATAATATATCAAAAATAAGAAGGTAAAAAAAAGAAGATAAAGGGAAAATTCAATACATGGAATTTGAACAACACTTTATTTAAAATCTACTGGGTAATTGAATGAATGTGATAGGCCATTTTGATAAGAGAAACAAATCCAACGATACTCATATGTATATGAAAGAGCTTTATATCAAAAGTAATTGTATATTAGGAAAACATCCCAGCCCAGTCCAACTCAAGTCCAATACTAGTCCTTAAGTCGCTCTTCAGAATCACAAAGCCACATGAAATGATTCAGAATGCAGGAACCTCAATGGCTGTTGAGGACAAAGTCTTGTGGATCCAATGGTGGTCGATGAAACTCCAGGGCTCTGGCAACCATCAGAATCAACAAGCTGGAAAGTGAAGCGGGGAGAGGCAGAGGGGGTGGAGCTCCCAGGACCCTCCTTAGAAGAAGGCCATGTCCATAAGGAGGTACCATCAGGCTGGGACCTGAAAAATAGCCTAGAGTCCACCCCTATATTTCTACATCTTCAAGCTGACACTAAATTATGTAACTAACACAAGGAATAAGAAATTTAAAATTCTTTAAAGGGAATGAGAAAGAAAAGAACATTCTCAAACTTTGGGTGGGGCAAGTAACAGCAGTACTCAAAGGAGAATTTAAAACAATAAACGCACAGATAGATAGATAGACAGAAAAATAGACGATAGTAGCATAGAACAATTCCACAGAAAGAAAAAAAAACACATCAAAAAGGAAGGACCAAATTAATGTCTTAGTTCAAAAATTTGAAGAAGTAGAACAAGAGCCAAAAAATCAACTGTTAGTCACTAGAATAAAATAACAAAAATAGAGCAAAAATAAATAGAAAAAAATAACAACACTAGAGGTTGGTTCTTTGAAATAGATAACAAAATCAGCAAACCACTAGCAAACTTAGCAAAGGAAAAGAAGTAGAAGGTACACATATGAATAAGAAAAAAACATGCAATATCAAAACAGAGTCAACTGATTAAAATAATAATAATTAATGATAATAATAATGATATTTGAACAACTGGACTCCAATAGATTTGAAAATCTAGAATAGAAAAATTTCCAGAGACACATTCCTTATCTTTAAAAAAAAGAGACAGCTTTTTTGCAAGGGGGTTTGCTGCCAGAATATAGGTGTCGGTGAAAACCATCGCAAAAGCCTAAGCCAAAATGGGAAAGGAAAAGACCCATAGCGACGTCGTCGTCATTGAACACGTCAATTCTGGCAAGTCCACCACAACTGGTCCCCTGATCTAGAAATGGGGTGGGATCGACAAGAGAACCATCGAAAAATTTGAGAAGGAAGCTGCTGAGATGGGGAAGGGCTCCTTCAAGTCTGCCTGGGTGTTGGATAAACTGAAAGCCGAACGGGAATGTGGCATCACCACTGATATCTCCCTGTGGAAATTTGAGACCAACAAGCACTATGTGACCATCATCGATGCCCCCGGACAAAGAGACTTCATTAGAAACATGATTACAGGAACATCACAGGCTGACTGTGCTGTCCTCATCGTTGCTGCTGGTGTGGTGAATGTGAAGCTGGTATCTCCAAGAATGGGTTGACCCGTGAGCATGCCCTTCTGGCTTATACACTGGGTGTGAAACAGTTAATTGTTGGTGTTAACAAAATGGATATTACTGAGCCACCCTACAGCCAGAAGAGATACGAGGAAATTGTTAAGGAAATCAGCCCCTACAGTAAGAAAATTGGCTATACCCCTGACACAGGGTTTTGTGCCAATTTCTGGTTGGAATGGTGACAACATGCTGGAACCAAGTGCTAATATGCCTTGGTTCAAGGGGTGGAAGGTTACCTGTAAGAATGGCAATGCCAGTGGGACCACACTACTTGAAGCTCTGGATTGCATCCTGCCACCCAACTGCCCAACTGACAAGCCCCTGTGCCTGCCACTCCAGGACATCTACAAGATTGGTGGTATCGGGACTGCCCCTGTGGGCAGAGTGGAAACTGGGGTTCTGAAACCTGGTATGGTGGTCACCTTTGCTCCAGTCAATGTTGCCACTAAACAAAGTCTGTTGAAATGCACCATGAAGTTTTGAGTGAAGTTCTGCCTGGGGACAACGTCGGCTTCAATGTCAAGAACGTCTCCGTCAAAGATGTTCGTCGTGGCAATGTGGCTGGTGACAGCAAAAATTACTGACCAATGGTAGCAGCTGGCTTCACTGCTCAAGTGATCATCCTGAGCCATCCAGGCCAAATCAGTGCTAGATGTGCACCTGTGCTGGACTGTCACACTGCCCACATTGCTTGCAAGTTTGCTGAACTCAAAGAGAAGATGGATCGCTGTTCTGGCAAGACGTTGGAAGATGGCCCCAAATACTTGAAGCCTGCTGATGTTGCCTTTGTTGATATGGTTCCTGGCAAGCCCATGTGCGTGGAAAGCTTCTCTGACTATCCTTCTCTGGGTCATTTTTCTGTCTGAGACATGAGACAAACAGTTTCTGTGGGTGTCATCAAGGCACTGGACAAAAAGGCTGCTGGAGCTGGCAAAGTCACCAAGTCTGCCCAGAAGGCTCAGAAGGCTAAATGAATATTGCCCATTGCATCTGCCACTCCAGTCTTAATCAGGGGTGGAAGAACGGTCTCAGCACTGTTTGTCTCAATTGGCCATTTAAGTTTCATAGTAAAGACTGGTTGATGACGACAATGCATCGTAAAGCTTTCAGAAGGCAAAGAATGCTTGTGGACCAGATGTTTCTTTTTTGTGTGGCAGTTTTAAGTGATTAGTTTTTAAAATCTGTACTTTTTAAAAGGAAAACAACTTGACCAAATTTTGTCATAGGATTTTGAGACCCATTAAAACAAAGTTTAATGAGAAACAAAAATGATGTACAAAATCTCAACAGACTCAGATGAGCCAGTTGAGAAGCAGGAAGGGGAATTTCATTACTAGTAAGAACCAGGAGTTGAGTATGTCCTTTGGCCCCAAAATTCCTGACCATCGAACATCCTGGATCCAGATGACAGCAGTGACATCAGAGGAGCAGCAGCAGAACCAGGAGCCAGAGCAGGAAACAGAAGGGTGGACTAGTAGCCCAATGAACATGTAACGCTCAATGCTTTGGGGCAGGATGCTGACCTGCAGAGCGGGATACCTCTTAGCATTTGATTCCGGGGTGGGTTCATTGACCCACAGAGCTTGAGTTGCTTCCCCTTGGGTTGAAGCTTAAAGTGAAGTGTCATACCTGTTAGGCTTTTGTTAGCAGCCCTGAAACACTTTGTAACATGAGCTGGTGAACCAATAATATCCTGAGCATTTTTAATTTGCCTCGCACTGTGTTAACGCCCTTAATAAGCCTTTTCATCATGAATAGTGGCTTCAAGTTCTGTGTATCCATCTCAATGGATTATATAACCTAAATTAAAAATGTAGAGACTATTATTTGAGAGAGAACACAAATTGGTCTCTGAAGTGGGATTCATTTCAATGGCTCCAGACAGAGAAACATGGGGTCTCATAACAGGAAGAACCAAAAAAGCATGGGAAGTAAAACCTTTGGTTACTAAAATTGTTACTGTAAGTTACAATGGATTTAAGGAATGATATGTTAGAGCCGAGAGAAGAAAAGCTGTTTTAGGAGTGACCTGGGGAGCCACTTCAAACCACTTAAGGTGGGAGGTTCCTTTTGTCAATGAAGTGAATGGGCCTTGATCAGAACGTTACTCCTAAAATATCAATCATTTCTTGTTTCACCTTTGCAAAAATGCCCTGCCTTCTTCGCCTGAGAAGAAATAGGGTGGGGACAGGTGGCGGGCAGTGGAAGACTGGCTGGCTAAGCAAGTAAGATTAACAGGAGGCCAATGCCTAATAGATCCATCTGCCAGAGGCCCCAGGACAAATATACATAAAAATCCACAGCCCATGAGTGGAGGTGTGATTTCTAAATTTGGGTATTATTTAAAAGGTTAAGATATATATATTTATTTGCTGTACTATTGATACTCAATGCTTTTCCTTTCTGGTATTATGATATAGAAAATGAATCATGATTACAAAACTTTGTAAACCCAATTATCACATATATTTGATTGAACACACTTAAAGGGTAGCTAAGAATTGCCTAGGTCTGGAGGGAAAGGCTTTTGTTTGTTTGTTTATTTGTTTGAACCTAAGAGGTAAAAGGCAGAAGGCACTAAGTAAGAAAACCTGAGCCCATACAGAATGCTGAGAGAACAGGAGATTCATATTTGCAGTGAAGATCCACGTAGCAAGAGACGTTTTGTTTTCAGTAAGCAGTTCGACTTTGATTGCATCAATATAGAAAATCGGTGCTGATAAGAGACAGCCGCTTTACAGACTGGAAATTAAAGAAAGCTGCTGAGCTTACTGTTACCATTATGGGATCCACCAGGATCCACTTAACGGAGTAGAAGCAGAGGGAAATGAAGCATCTAACTAATGGGCTGAGCTTGGAAGTGTTCTGCTGGTACCTGTTGATCTGCTCCACAGAGGGCTAACAAAGGTTGCTTTGTTAGCTTCCATAATAAACCCTCCAATCATGAATACTGTCTGTTAGCGGCTGTTCAAAGCAGTCATTGCAATGGATTATAGAGTCAAGATAAAAAGTGTGTAAAATATTTTTTAATAATTGAACACAGTGAGGCCTTCAATGGTATACTAGTAGTGAAGTATTTAAATGGAAATGTAGAAAACAATGAGAAATAAAGTCTATCTCATGATGACAGGCACTGAAAATTCAACAGAGAAGTTTGCTACCCTGTGCTTGAGCAGAGGACTGACGCAATCTAGCTTCAATGAAGAAGATAACTTTCAGAATTATTGTAAATGGGCTGGAATGGGCATCAATTGATTAATAAGTAAAATAGATAAGTAGTTCAAGTGACAAAGAGAGCCCCCGAATGACAGAAAGAAAATGCAGATTTAAAAAACACATATTGTTTATAATTGATTGAATATGGTAATTCATTGCATAGGGTTGAGAGGTGAGGATGTTTAAACCCATTTTTTTTTTCTGTCTCTTTTCAATCTTTAAGAGTGCCTTAGAAATTTGGTGTTATGTAGTACTGAGAAATATGAAGAAATCCAATAATTGAGTTGTAAAAGGTACATGGATTGTGAGACAGTTATTAAAATATGCTAAAAATAAAGTTTAACTTAATTTTCAAATGTAAATGCCCAGTAGGCAAAGAAAACATGTGTTTATCACAAGATAATGCTATCATATTAAGATTTTACATTTGATGCTTAATGACATAGAGGAGACAGTAGATTAACTACAAGAATATATGGCCCATGAGGGAGGGCAAGTAGGGGAGTAGGGGGAAGAAATGGGGAGCTGATGTCAGGGGTTCAAGTGAGAAGAGAATGCTTTAAAAATGATGATGGCTGCATATGTGCCAATATGCTTGACACACTGGAGGAATGAATGGATTGTGATAAGAGATGTAAAAGCCCCCAAATAAGAGTATTTCTTTAACATTTTATTAGGGGCTTATACAACTCTTTTCATAATCCACACATATACATACATCAATTGTATAAAGCACATCTGTACATTCTTTGCCCTAATCATTTGCCATTATTGAGTATGGGATAGTGATTAAAGGAGAATCTCAGAAGTGTGGGAATACACACTATTTTAAAAATTAGCAGGCAGAAATCACCTATAAAACCAAACACATTAAAACAAATAAACTGATGAACACTTCAGTCACAATGCACATACCTGATAGCAGTTAACTTGAACCTGGGAAATTACCTATCTTTAACAGGTTGAAAAGAGAGAGATGAGACCAACATGCTTAGGAATTATTCATTTACATTGTTCCCCCCCTCCAATGCAATACTCCTGAGAATAATGTTGTCTACAGGTAAGGACGCTGAAACACAGGAAGGTAAAGTTTTCTTTGTGTCATTTTATTCGTGTCATTTTGTAGGATTCACTGTTGTAAACAATGGGAAAACATGTAAAATGTCATTTACCTGTATTTAGACCCCTCAAATTTTAATCATCCAATGATGAAGAAAGGGAAATACAAAAGAAAAAGAAAATAATGAAAAACTGACATCAAAAGTTTCTTCTAAACGTTTATTACGTGTCTTTCCCTGCCAGCTCAAAGTGTCCACAAAGGAAAAGAACACCGAATCAGGACATGACCCAAACAAGTCTTTTATCCCAGCTAGAACGAAATAGGGATTCCAAATCTCATGATAGAAAATACGCTAGTCCAATACACCACCCTCCCCCCCCATCATTTTCTTGAGTCAACGTGATGAGAACTTTCTGAGATAGAACATTGAGCAGCCTTTGAAGCAAAGGTCAGGAGACAGATGACGAATTGAAGGCCTTTGTGGAGTAAGGGCACTCAGCACACAAACACAGAGTAGTTACTCAGAGAATATAGATCTCGGTGTCTAAGAATTCTAGGTGCATTAGCTACTTTGCGATGAATTTTAGGGATACAGGTTTGGAGATGGAACTTAACAACCACTTCATGAAATTTGCTTATTTAAGATATCACCTGTAACTCAGCACTCAGAGATGTGATGCATGCAATATATGTACACCCAATTTTATACAATCAAGTGTTGCTTAACATCCATGATGCATTCTGTGAATAGATGGTGTATGTGATTTGAGTATTGTGTGAGCATAAATAATGAGTCATGACATTCATATAGTTTTTACCTTTGTGTTTTTTAATAACTTTGGTTTCACTTCCAAATCAATGACTTCTCATTTACCTCTTTTTGGTTCTATTATGAGGACTGGGTTTAATGCATTGCAGAGACATTAGGCAGTTGGTGGTTATAGAAGGAAGTTTCCAAAGAACATAAAATAGAAATAATGCCGCAACACCAAGAAGTGCTCAACACCTGACATTCAGTGCTTCTGCCTGGGCATTAACACATATGTTATTATAGCATAAACATTTTATTTTTAAGTAGGGAAAGTTCACATTAAAATAATTATAGAAAATATAAATATATACATGAATAATTAACAGATAATTAATATCACTATAAAAACATACGTAATATATCTGTACTTGTTAAGAGGGTGTGGAGGGCCAAATGACTGTCTCAGACTTCATAAAGGGGAGAGATAATTATCAGTATCAACTGTCCAAGGTACATTGTTATGAGGTTATCAGACTTACTTTTAACCTTTGATCTTCCTTATCAATTCTAACACCTCGACCACTACCTTCTAATTCTCTGCTGACTTTGTGAATGCTTTCCAAGGGTTACACAAAATGAACAGAATGAATAATCACAATTATATGGTTTACTAGAGGAGTTAATAGTTTGCAATTTGCCATCAAAAGTGCTCCGGACGCAGTTTTTTGAGTCAGGATAAGTTATCCTAAGCCATGGCCACAGGCAGCCTTTCTCTGATGATTAGGGTTCCAGCCACTTCTTGACCCCTGCCATGCTTAGGCAATGCTATAAAGTTCTCTAAAAGCTGAAATATTTTAGTTAACATGAAATCTTGAAATATATAGAAGGATATATTTTCTGAATGTTCCAATAGAGAAATTTTAAATGTTCTATATAGTTGAAAAGTGATATTACAATCTGATTATGTTTACATATTTATTATCACAACAACATGTGTTTTATAATACCACAAACATGGTTGATTGAGAGAAATGGAAGTAATATTACACAAAATACACAATTGAGAAATATTTCATTTATTGTATACTTAAATTGTTAAAATTCCATGTATAAAAACTCATTACCATTGAGTCATTTTCAATTCATATCAACCATACAGCACAGAGTAGACTTGCCACTATGGATTTCTGAGGCTTTAAAGCCTTATGGATACAGAAAGTACATCATACACCAATCTTAACAGGTAGAGAAATTGAACCACAGAAAACTGAGCATCTAAAGCTCCATGTCCCATGGCTGGGATTGGGCATTGCAAAGATGTGAACTGACACTTCAATTATAAAAGAACATACATGAAACTAAATTCTATTGAACCGAAAATTAGTTAATGCCTCTTTTCCTTTCTTCGGTTTATTGTAAAAAGAAAACTATAATAAGCAGGTATACAGGGCGTACCCCCCTCAAATGGTAAAAGATCTCAACTGGGTTGAATTTTCTCCACTACATGAGCATGGAACAACTTGCTCTGAGTTAGTGCACCCAGCGGCATTGCCTGGGAAGGTTCTCTGGGGTCACAGTGACTTCTTTTTTAAAGGCATCTTTGTTGGAACCTCGTTTTTGTGATGTCCGATTTAAGAGAAAAGCAGGAGGCTGTGGAATTTTGTTTCCTGCTCAGGAAAAATGCGGCAAAACCTGTTGTGACGTTGAACAGAGTTTACAAGGACAGAGCGATGGGAAAAACTCAAGGTGCAAGTGGTTTCCTCGTTTCAAAAAAAGGTGAAATGATGCTACAGAGCAAGCCTTGCTCTGCACGCCCATCAGCTAACCGAGCAGGCGAGAATGGCGACTGCGCACTGGGAGTTCCTTCCACCAGGCCAGACTGTTCATCACGCTTTCTATTTAGTGGTTCTGAAAAGGTGGTGCATCAGTGTAGGACACAAAGGCCTGATTTGTGGCAGATGGGGGGCTGATCTTGCTACCACGACAAGGCACCTGCTCACACAGTGTTAGCCATCGCTGTGTGCCAGTTCTTGACAAAAAGCAGAATGCTTCTCTTGCTGCACGGACATTACTCACCTGACCTCGCTCTGTGTGACTTCTTTTTGTTTCAGTGAATGAAGCCAGACACAAAAGGACAGCGGCGATTTCCCTGACTTAACTTGTTGGGTCTCAGAACCACCCGGGGGCCCGCGCCCCCACTCCCTTTCTCTGCTTTCCCTTCCCTCCCGGGAGTTCTTTCCTCGCCTCAAAAAAATCTTTCTCAACTTCAAATAATTAAATAATAAAGAAAGGATAGCAATTTGAGGACATAGAAGAAGTGAAGGAAAAAAATGAGCAAGGTGCTGTCAGCCATCTAAACAGATGAGTAAGTAAAATGTTTCCAGGAATGGAATCATAGATTTGATGAATGGATTAGGTGTAATGGAGAGTACTTTGAAGGTGATAAAGTTTTGTTTTGTTTTTTAATTTAAGTACATAGCATTGACAAAAATCTGTTTTTATTTTGGTAACCTCTCCTCTAGTTTGCTGCATTTTAATCAAGTGGATACACCAGTGTTATAAAGCAAAATAAAAAATAAAAAGAGTACCTGGCTAGCCTCCAAAATTACTTCTCATATGACTGTCCAAAATGTTGCCACCTACGGCTAAAATATAGCCTGACTTCTCATATAACTCACACAATGCACCAGTCGCCCTGCTTTTGAAATTTCGGTGATATTGCACTGCATGTTATCATCTGCGTGTAACCTCTGTGGGCATTATCTTTATGAGTTCGAATCATTTTTAAGTGTGTAGCAGTAGATAATTCATTGCAATTGTGTTATAGCATTCCCTTCAAGGAATATTAAAATGTATGTAACTTCTCTAGATTCTCAGTGTTTGTTTGTGGGAGGCAATGGGGGATGGGCTATTGCTTGGGGAACTGTTGCTGCTATGAGCACATGTTTTGGTTTGCGTGTCTACGAATGCATGTGCATGAGATACCTAGCTGGAGACTCTTTAGGTCATGAAGATTGGGTTCTGATTCAAACTGAAATCAAGAAGAAATGAACATATATACAGTTATAGTGATTTACATTTTTATGCATGCACATTATAGTTGTCTGCTTGTTGAATGTAAAATACTGTTGGATGCATTGAGGACAAAATAATCTATGAGAAAGTATTATTAAATTCAAAGAATTTGCAATTTATCCAAGAAAAATATGACAGAGACACCAAGCAAAGTAGCCTACAATTTATTGTATTAGGGAATTTTTACTTACCTCTTTCTCAGCTGTCTCCCACAGTGTACAGGAATTTCACATAAATAAACAGAAACACACAACTATATTTTCAACATTTTTTGTATGGTATTACTGTAACTATATATCAAATTGCTCTTAGATGTGTTCTACTATTTCTTTTGTTGCATTTACTTAATTTCTTAACTTCGTCCCCTGACTTCAGTTTTGCTTCCCTTCTACATAGCTGTCTCATTCAAATTCACTAACAGTACTCACCTAGCTAAAACCATTAATAAAATCTACATTGCCAACGTTTGGGTTTACGCTTTTGTTCTTTCTGTTGTTAGGTGCCTTGGACTTGTTCGTAAGGACCCCACGGGCAAGAGGAGAAAACGCTGCCTTCTGCTGAACCAACCTCACCATTGCTGAGTGTGTGAGTCTTCCTGTTTCCTGACCGTCTACTTGTCCAAGCAGCAAGTCTTGTCTAGACACCCCCGGCCTGGCACGCGCTCTCCTCGGGCGCTTTCCAGTTGCACCGCGCTCAGGAGAAACATGTTTTGACAGTCTGTAGCACTTTCACTCTGCCAACGCATTCGCTCAAGTCTCTAGAGTGATCATCCAAACGCATACATACCTCTCTTGCCTTCTCTTACTGTTTATCCAGACATATAACACCATTGATCATACCCTGTCTTGGATTATGCACATCTTAGTCCTTAAAATTATGTCTTTTGTTTTATTACACTTCAAAAATATTGAGCGCAACAGATTCATCCCCCCAAAAATGTCATTGGAGTTTTGTTTTCTGCTTTCAGGAGTGTGGACTGTGGGTCCGAGTAAACTGGAATCCTTGTGAAGTTAAGTATGTGCTCCACGTATCATCACACTACATTTTCAGTCTTAACATTTGTAAGGCCTTTTGTCATGTGGTCATGACTATGTGACTGTTGTCATGTGGTCATGACTTTGTGACTGTTGTCATGTGGTCATGACTATGTGACCGCCTCTGTAGATTGTCTACTGCTGTGGAGAGCTAATTACCGTATATACTCTTGTCAAGCCAAGTTTTTTATTTGTTCACAGTCAGAATATTCTTTTAAAAAAAGGAGAACAAAATTATGACACGTCAAAATCTTTAGGACACGGCAAAAGCAGTACTCAGAAGGCAGTTTTTAAACGTATAAGATTATAAATTTATAATCTCAACATATTGATAAGGCATCGAGCAATAAAACAAATACCTGAAAGCATCAAATACATTTGAAAACATCTAGTAAAATAAGCCATCATATACTAGAAGAAAAAAAAATATTAAAGCAAAAATAAATGAATAATTTTTTTCACTATAGAAATAATAAAAAGACGTGGAGTTGATTATTTGAAAACATTAACAAAAGTGATATACCACTGTTTTGAGCAGTAGAGTAAATGTTCAATTTTGACTTTTTTTGTGTGTATGTGTAATCATTCAATAAGGATTAATCTATTTTTACTCTAATAGTCATTTTATTAGATCATTATGTCATTTTGTTTTTTAATGAAGATTTTGTGGTAAAATTAGGGGCCTCGGTTGGTGTTCAGGTTGGCTTATACTTGAGTGTATATAGTAATTTACTGCAAAAAAAAGTGTTTCCCTGAGCATTTCAGGTGCTTTCCTCTCTGTCTGCCACACAGTTTATTATTGATTTCTTTAGGGGAAAAATAGAATTTTTACCTTGGGTCACACAATATCTTTATTAAGTAAAAACAATTGTACTTATAGAAAATGCTCTAATGTTTCACATTACCTGTTTTCTATTGAGATCCAAACTCTAAGAGAGAAGATAATCTTTCTCATTCATTGTATGAATACTGAATACCCAATACTGAATAAACATGTCTTGAATAAATACATGAATAAGATCATTTTCAGCTTAGGGAAATGACTATGTCTGAAAGATAACTTTACTTTTAATATCACAAACCACTGTTATTGCCTTGATTTTAATTCATAGCTATTCTGTACAGGGTTTTCTTGTACATTTTGTAAATTTTTATCAGAGTAGGTAGCCTCAACTTTCTCCTGTGGAGATGAGGGTAAGTTTTGAACCATTAACCATGTTGCTAGCAAACCAATGTATATCTGATGGGATCACTGTAGCTCCTATCAATATCACAAATTATCTAGATATATAGTTTAAGGGCTATTTCTCAACAAAGATGAACTATTTTCATGTGTCTAGTGGAAATCCAACTCCCACCCCTTCACCGCCTATCCTTGAGTAGATTTGGATATAGATAACTGAGGTCACTTTTGGTTAAAGACCAAGAACTTTAACATTTACATTATCATCCTATTATTCACCCTAGTGTTTGCCCAGCAGTATATTTTTTTCTTCCATAAGACTTTCCAATAATTTGTAATTTTAAATTGCTATTAGCTTATTCCATAATCTTCTGAAAGATTATCTTAAAAAATGCAGTGGCCTTTAGTTTTATATTTATCATTTCTCTATAGTACCCAGAATGGGGCCTACCTATTATTTGGTTGGTCTTCCAATAGCAACTCTTGAATTAACTATTAATTGGCATTTTCATGGCCTTCTATAAAGAAGTATTTGAAATCCCTGGAGCCACCTTGAAGCAAAAGTAAAGTGCTACAGAGATTGTCCTTTGCCTCCAACCACCTGTCTTGGCTATGACTCTTCCAGCAATTTTCAGTCCAAATATAACTGTGTGTTTTTACGGGTACCATTCATCTGTTCTGAAAGTCCCTTCATCTATTCTGAAAGCCCACCATTCATCTATTCTGAAAGGCTGTTCATACACCCACACATGTAAACAACCTTTTATGCTACCCAGAGATGCCTATTAACAGTATTGGGAATATAACTCACATTTTCTATCTATCTAACTATCTATCTATCTATCCATCAGCTATCTATTATCCACCTATTTATCTATCTACCTACCTACACCCCTACCTGCATACCAGACTATGACATTATCTTTGAAAATGCATACACTGTATGTGCACATAAATTACATATATTACACATATATTACGTTTGTGGTATTATTGTACTTATGTTTGTGGGAAAATTCCATTTCCTTTTATTTTGAATTTTACATCAACATTTTGGAGCTACTTCTGATGCAGGTATTATCAGACTCTGAGAAAGCTAGAAAGGACAGTATAAAGCAAAACGGCAAACTTTCAAGCCAATCGGATCGCTCAGAACCCCCCGCACCAGCATGACTCCTTGAAGAAGATGGAAAGGACAAGAATTCACACACAGCTTCCCGAAGTTCCCTCTAGGAGACAGATTACAACGAAAAGGAGAACAGGGGGAAGCGAACAATGGGGAAAAAATCCTAGAAAAGGAATTTAATATTTTTTAAATGAACTTCCTTGATTTTTTTTTCCCCTTTGGAAACTTGGAAACCATTGTGTGATCCTTTGAAATCAAGGGAAGCAAACACGAACAAAGAATGTGTGGCTTCTGAAAAGCGAGGGAGCTGAACTTGGAGGGAGGTGATTGGAAGGATAATGCCCACACGTGGACAAAAGTTCTGGAAAGTAATCGTACAAATCAGCACAGAGAATCCAAATTTGCAAACAAAGAACAATATGGCTCCGGATTACATGTTTGAGTGAATGGATAATTCAATTTCAATTTATTATCAAAGAACTTTAGTATACAAGAGTGAAAAATGTATCTGTGGCGAAAAGTAAAAAAAGTGACAATTATAAAGTCTATAGGAAACAATTCTCAATAAAACAGATATAATACTAACTCCTTACATAAATCAGAAGGGAACAATTTTTCATAGGCATGAAAATATAAAAAGAATATTCCTTTGACCAAACTAGGTAATTACATTTAAAGAAAGAAAAGGGGGTGGGGGCAGTGTATTTGCAGTGATGCAATGTGTGTATTTTCTTTGGAATATAAATAAACTTGGATTTGGAGTAGAATTTGAGAGAGAACGGCTACTCTTCATTCAAAACGTAATTGTAATATTTTAATGAAGGTGAGTTAACTGGATGTCTTTTCAGAAGTTGACTCTGAAGTGGTGTTATCGAGTTGAGGCTTTGTGGGAAAAACATGCTTTCTTTCATAAAGTATAATGCTGCCAAAGGAACCTGAGACAACCAGTGGGAAATAAGCAGAGAAGGACAAAAAACAGTGACAGGGGATGCTGGTTGCTGCTGCTCTCTTTACAACTAGCGTCTCTGCCACTGACACACTCGCTACAAGCAGCTCATCACAGATCAGGACGTGTGTATGCAGCACGATTTAACTTTTTAAAAAATTGTATTGCTGCCCAATAATCCACCATTTCATAAACAGCTCCTAGAAAGCTATTCATCTGTTTCCTCTTTAAAAACCCTAAATGTTGCAGCTTTATTATATAATGGCAGGTTTGTTTCTCTTATACACAATTTACTTTTATTGTAAGCAGATCTCAAATGTTTTGGCAGGGTTTTGTGGCTTAGAATTTTTAGCTACGTGTGCTTGTATTTCATTGCAAACAGTTTTCTTCCTGGTAAATAAATTGCGCTGACAGGTTTAGGATTATTTTGTATCTGAAGCCAATTCTGCTCTCTAGTTGGGCCTTTCAGTTTCCATTATTTCCTCTCCGAAATGTTAATGCCAAACTTTTGGCCAGATTGCTTTGTGGAATTCTAAAGATCCAGACAGATCACACTGTGACTAGCCAATTGGTTAGGGTAGGTATGATTCAGGTTTTCATTTTTCAGGTTTCCAGCTTCACGGATTCATTGGCATCACAATCGGCGAAGGTGGCCCTTTAGCAACTATCCAGGTGCTTTGTGAGGAAATAGTGTGTCCTTAACTGTCACTAACTCAATCTGAGCTACAGAAATGCATGAGACTCCCGTGCGTGAAGGAAGAACCATGCAGTTCACTGTTCTATAAACGAACCCCTCCAGGAACAGCAGTGGGAGTAGCGGTACCATGAGGGGAGGGGGAGGCAGGGGTGTGGGTATGGGGGGTGCTGGGAGGGCGGGGAGAAATGGAGAAGAGACTACAATGACATATAGCCCCCCGCCTCCGGAGGGGCAATGAACAATAGTAACTTTCTAGAATAGTACAGAACTACTCCGTAGGGGTTCCCAGCCTCTAAAGCATTGCAGAAGTAGACTACCCCTTCTTTCTGCCACAGAGTGGCTAGTGGTTAGCAGTACAACCCTGAAGCCACGGCACTACCAGGGCTTCTATAAATCTATGAGGTACTTTAAGTGAAAAAAATAATACTTCCAACATTGTAGTTATGACTCCTACATCATGATAGCCATGAAAGTTCTGCAGAGGCTGTCTTGTCTAAAGCATCTGTCTTGTCTAAAGCATCCACTTCCTAGTGTTCCCACACGTGGCGCTCTTCAGCAATCCCCTTCCCTTTGGAAGCTCTCCCTCCTTAGGCAGCTCTTTGCTGCGAGAAAGACAAATACTTTGGATGTCTACGGTCTATGGCCCGATGTCCAATGATTCGATCTGGATTTTCACTGCTTCTTTGTAAGGGTCTCACACACTTTATGTCACTTGTTTTCACTGCTGCGATTTTAGTGGAATAGTGTAGATTCCAAATCAGGCCCTCTTGTATTTCTAACCATGTAATTATATCATTCCCCTCAGTGATAAAAGTTGCTTGACTCTGTGGGACATAGTGAGTGATATGTTTCATATTCTCGCTGCAAGATATTTGAAAAACAATTGCAATGATTATTTGTTCCTACTATTTTGTGAAAAAAATAAAAACCTAAACTTGAGTAGTGTAGGGTAATAATGATTATACAAAACACTGAAAGAAAGCTCTAAAAGGGAAGAAGCAGAGCTCTAGAAATATTGCTTTATTTAGCCCTGCACTACATTTACCCAAATGCTCTGCATATTGATGGCCAGAGTCATCCTGCAGCTCCATCGGCATCATACAATTTCGTGTCTAGCCTTTAGGCTTTTGATACTTGGCTGATCAACATGGCAATGGGGCACTAGTATCAAAAGTAGCTAAGAATTTAACAAAATTGCTGACATTTAGGCCATCCTAAACTTAATAGGAATGAATCTGCATTTTTTACTTAGAAATAAACTCATTTGATTAAGATTGCAGTTTGAGGAGCATAACTGTAGACCTTTGTTGGTCCACCAGAGGACTGAATATTTTGGGGATGCAATGACCAACTTATTAATTTTTTATGTATGATTGTTTACATATTTTAAAGAATATTTAACTCATATCCTATATAGTAAAAACAAAATAAAACATTTACTACATATTCATAAAATACTATATGTTGTACATTATATACTATATAATATATATAATAATAATGTATATGCTCTATAGTAATATACAATATCTAAAAATTCATCACCACTGAGTCAATGCTGACCCTATAGGCCTGCGCTGAACTACCCCTATGCATTTCTTTATGGCATTTAGACACCTCTGTCTTTCTCCCAGGGAAAGGCTAGTGGTTTCAAACTGCTGACTTGATGAGCAGCCCACTTGTAATCATTATACCACCAGGCTTCCCTTATGTAGAATACATATAAGATATCAGATATGTCCATAGCGTTAGAAGCCAGAAAATAATGCTATTAGGGCTTCTAGTTCTTACATGGAACTGGTTAACTCCAAACAAATGTCTTTTTAAAAGTCTATGTGATCAGTGGCTAGCTGTCAGAAATGCTTGTCAGTGATAAATCTTTTTAATGTTAATAAGTTACCCTAAAAAAAGTCCAATCTAAACAGTCACTTTCAACGGATCCACTGCACCAGTTAAATTCCAGCAGAAAGAAAAGTCAGGTCAGCAGCTTATGGTGACTGTTCGGGAGAGCTCCAAATGGGTAAAAAGTGTTTCCTGAGAAGAAAGAAGGCGATCGTGGGATCTTAAAACTATATTAATGGAAAAGAAGTTCAGGAAATTTGCATAGAGATTTAGAGATATGTATTTTTATTCTCATTGCAACAGTGAACTTGCTCACTCTACAGGGATAGCAAAGGGGATCCATGACAGTTGGCATTTTCATTACAAAATTTTACCCTTCAGTCCTGATCTTGCTGTCAGTTTTTTTTTCTCTTCTCAAAACTTAAAAACCCTCAAAATACAAACTTTTCTTTTCCCTTGAGGATTTTGTTTTGACAATTTATAAATGAAAGATCTCCGAAAGTTTAGAACGCAGAAAACACCAACTGCAGAAATGTGCAGACTGAGATGAAGGGTGTGTTACGAAACAAGAAACGTATTTTGATATTTTGTTTAGTACAACATTCTATGATTTTGTAGCATGCGTTTTAATGTTTTTATACATTTTAAAGCTTTATTTCTGCCTAAAAACAACATATCAAGCAATCCATTGATAGCAGGTCAATTTCGACTCCTAGTGATCCTATGTAGTTTCCGAGACTATCAATCTTTATGGATTTGCATAGGACTATCTTTCTCCTGAGCAGGGGTTGGTAGGTTTGAATCATGGAGTGTGCATTTATTAGCTTAATGTCTGATTGACTGCATGGCCAGTGCCCCTTAATACAGCACAGTGAGTGTTCATGTCTTAACAAGACCCAAAACCACCTGTGAAGCCCATTCACGACAAGCTCATATGTGCTAGTGGGTTCTGTGCTTGGAAGGATTTTCAATAGCTAATCTTTGGAAGGTGATCACCAGTACTTTTTTCTGAGGTATCTTTATGTGGGTTTGAGACTCTAATATTTTGATTGGTAGTCAAGAATATTAACCATTTGCCTATGCAAGGAGAACTTTATGGGTTTAATTGCAGGTAAACATAACTCATGAATTATAACACTAATGTAGATGTTTATAGATAAATATACAAAGAAGATAATTAGCACTAATTTTTACCTTATACATTTGTGATAGTTGGGTATGCTTAAGAAGTACAATGGGAAAAATTGTATATTTCAGATTTCCACTCATTATATCGGTTTGATAGGCAACAACTTATAAGATTTATCATCACCCAGATTTCAAATATAAGAAAATGAGGCTGCAAGCGATGATACAACTCAGTCAAGGTCATAAGTCATTTAACCAAGGTGAAGACTTAAGTAGATTAATCCCATTCTGTGAAATGTTCTAAAATTATTGATTATCTGCCAGCTTTTCAATAGGCAAACACTGAAATTACAAGCAATAAGCTCAACATTTAAGGACAAAAAAAATATATATGGGCATTTAATTTAGAATAAAGTATATTTGAAAAACTATTGAAATGTTAATCATAAATATATTTCCACATACATATAGCTCAGAAAATATATCAATGGGAGAAATCAATGTTGCATTAATAATAATGTTTACAGTAGAATGGTACGTGGGTTTGGAATACTTTTTGTTGATGTTGATGTTCAATTTTGCTTGCTTTAGTTTTTGTTTACTTAGTTCTGCTTTAATAATTTCTCCTAAAAGGATCAGTGCAAGGCTGGGAGCTATGAAGTGAAGATTAAAGATGACTAAAATAATCGATTTTTCCAAGTTGTTCCATTTCTCCTCCTCCTCCCTCGTGTATTTTACCTCACGTTTGGGAGTTCTGTGGTTCACTGCTATGTTTGGCTCACAGAGCTTATGAGCCGTCAAGGAGGTGCCGGGTGTGGTTATGGAGGCTGAGGAATATGATCAACTGGTAGGCCGTTAACTAATTAGCCAGAGCCAACCATCAGCCCAAAATGAGATATATGTAGGATCCAAGGTAAGAAAGCAATTTTGTCAAAATGTTACCCTCAGTTTCTCTGAGCTCACTGTATGCAGCTACAGAGATGCAAAATACCCCTAAAGTGACAACCGAATTCATATATGATTGGCCCACCAAAGGAGCACACCGAGCTCCATAACCAAGATACCGTCCTGTGACCAAGACCCTTTCTTAGGGTCTCCCAAGGTGGCAACTGCCTCTCAATTAGTGTTTCTCTATATGAATCAGTATGGCTGCTAAACTATTGCACCTCTTTAGTTAGGAAGAGGGTAGTTACAAAGATGGCATTTTGGTGAAAACACAGTTAAAGCCTCTTGATATTTCTCTCCTTTAGGACACATGGGCTGTTGCTATGCATGCTAGCCAGTCCAGGTCTACTCTCAGCCAATTCTGTGAAACCAGCCTCCTCCTCTTCTTAATTAAACAGGAAGGTAGTGTTATGCCTAATAAGATGACAGTTTAAAACACAAAATGAGTTCTTGTTTTAATGTAGATATCAAACTTAAGGTTTAATTGTCAGACCATATCTTGAAAGACATTACAAATGAAGCCTTGAGTTATTCTTTTTGACAGCTCACTTCAAACAGAACCATAATCACAGGTCTAGAAGGCAGGACTTCCAATATTCACCACAAAAAAGGGCCATATTATATGATTTATGGCTCAACACAGACTCCATGAGATATGATTCCCATGAAACAACATTTGCCCTTTGGAAGTGTGTATGTCTTTAGCCTTTAGTATATTTACAGAATTGTGCAATTTTCATCACAGAAATGTCATCATCTCAAGAAGCAAACTTATACAAGTAAACCTTTGTCCATTAGTTATCTTTCTCTAACTTCCAAAGTCACCATTCCTGTGCAATCACTGGTCTATTTTTTTATCTCTATACATTTCCCTGTTCTGGACATGAATGTAAATGGTATCGGACAGCACGTGGTCTTTGTGAGTACTCCCTTTCACATAGGATAATGGATTAAAGGTTCATTCATGTTGTAGCATATTGAACTACCTCGCTAATGAATAGTATTCCTTTGTATGGTTTTGTTATGTGTCTATCAGTTCATGAGCATTTAAATTGTTCCTACTTTTTCAATATTATATATATGTGATGCAGTAAATTATTTAATATGGTTCTTTTGACCATGGTCTTTGTAACATTCACCAAATCGTGTAAGAGAAGATGACAGAAGAGTCTGATAGATTATATAATTGTAAGTGCTTTTAAACAAGATTAAGAATGATTGTAAAAACTTGGAAATTGAATGTGGGGATTGGTCAATTTGGGCCTCCTGTTGAATTTTAAACAAAACTGTCATAAGAAGGACCATCTAGCTACTCTAAAGAAAGAAGATCCAGAAGTGGAGCATATTCCTTTTTTTTTAAACAATTTATTGGGGCTCATACAATTTTTATCACAGTTCATACATATACATACATCAATTGTATAAAGCACATCTGTACAGTCTTTGCCCTAATCATTTTTTTCTCCTCTTTTCTTTTTTTACATTTTATTAGGGACTCATACAACTCTTATCACCATCCATACATATACATACATCAATTGTATAAAGCATATCCATACATTCCCTGCCCCAATCATTCTCAAGGCATTTGCTCTCCACTTAAGCCCTTGCATCAGGTCCTCTTTTTTTTCCACCTCCCTCCCCTCACCCCCCCCTCATGTGCCCTTGGTAATTTATACATTGTTATTTTGTCATATCTTGCCCTATCCGGAGTCTCCCTTCCCCCCTTCTCTGCTGTCCCTCTCCCAGGGAAGAGGTCACATGTGGATCCTTGTAATCAGTTCCCCCTTTCCAACCCACTCACCCTCCACTCTCCCAGCATCGTCCCTTACACCCTTGGTCCTGAAGGTATCATCCACCCTGGATTCCCTGTACCTCCAGCCCTCATATGTACCAGTGTACGGCCTCTGTCCTATCCAGACCTGCAAGGTAGAATTCGGATCATGGTAGTTGGGGGGAGGAAGCATCCAAGATCTGGGGGAAAGCTGTGTTCTTCATCGATACTACCTCACACCCTAATTAACCCATCTCCTCGCCTAAACCCCTCTATGAGGGGATCTCCATTGGCCGACACTTGGGCCTTGGGTCTCCACTCTGCACTTCCCCCTTCATTTAATATGGTATATATATACATATACACATATATACGCATACATACACACACTTATATCTTTTTTTTTTCATGATGCCTTATACCTGGTCCCTTGGCACCTCGTGATCGCACTGGCCGGTGTGCTTCTTCCATGTGGGCTTTTTGGCTTCTGAGCTAGATGGCCGCTTGTTCACCTTCAAGCCTTTAAGACCCCAGACACTATCTCTTTTGATAGCCGGGCACCATCAGCTTTCTTCACCACATTTGCTTATGCACCCATTTATCTTCAGCGATCCTATCATGGAGGTGTGCAGTCAATGATATGATTTTTTGTTCTTTGAAGCCTGGTAACTGATCCCTTTGGGACCACTCGATCACACAGGCTGGTGTGTTCTTCCATGTGGACTTTGTTGCTTCTGAGCTAGATGGCCGCTTGTTTATCTTCAAGCCTTTAAGACCCCAGTCACTATCTCTTTTGATAGCCGGGCACCATCAGCTTTCTTCACCACATTTACTTGTTCACCCACTTTGGTTCCAGCCGTTGTGTCGGGAGAGTGAGCATCATAGAGTTCCAATTTAATAAAAGAAGGTATTCATGAATTGAGGGAGTGTTTGAGTAGAGGCCCAAGGTCCTTCCGCCACCTTAATACTTGACCTATAAATATAGACACATAGATCTATTTCCCCATCCTCCTCTATATATTTGCATGTACATGTATTTATCTAGACCTCCAAGAATGCCCTTTGACTCCTAGCTCTTTCCTCCATCTCCCTTGACTTTCCTCCTGCCCTACTACCATGCTTCGTCACCACCTGGGCTAGAGTATACCTCTTCTCTAAGCAACCTTACCCTTGATCGTTTCCCACCAGACCTGCCACTCCCCCTTCTCTACCATTTGGGGTCCCATGTTTTTCCCTTGTCCCTGGGTTTGTTAACACCACTTCCTTACCCCCTTCCCCCCCCCACCCCAAGTCCCCCTGGAACTGTCGGTCCCATTGTTTTTCCTCCAGATAGTTCATCCAGCCTGTCCTATTCAGACAGACCTGTGGAGACACTAACATGCACGAAAACAAGACAGAGGAAAACAAAGCAACAGTATACAACCAGGCAACAAAACAACAAAAACAAACCACTGACAAAGAACAGAACAAAACAGTTCACAAGAGAAAAGCTTGTAGTTAGTTCAGGGATCGTTTGCTGGCCCTTAGGAGCGTTTTCCAGTCCAGTCTTTTGAATACCGAGACCCCTGCTCTTTGGATGTCCTTGATCCTTAACAGAAAGTGGTCCCACTAGAGAAGAGCCCAAAACGTAGTAGAGGAGAGGAATCAGCACGTGCCGTGGACCAGACAGAACAGTGGGCTTATCAGTCCATGAAGTAAATACAGTTGGTTGTCTTGGGCAGACTCTCCTGCATATGGAGCAGAATGCCTCAAGAACCTTAATGTAGAAAGCTAGATGCGCTGACCCGTGGAGACAGAGCAGTGCACTTTCAAGATGAAGTCTATGCTTGGACATCGACAAGCAATGCTAAAGGAGGGCAGAGATTAGGTGAAGCAGCTAAGGACAAGAGAGAGGTCTGCCTATGGGCATGATAGAGAAAAAGTGTTGGATATCATAACTAAGAAACTATTCTATTCTTTCTTTTGCTTGTGGCTATCCATGTTTTCATCAAACTTTGTTGAAAAGACTATTCTTCCATTGAATGATCTTAGTATTTATGATATTTAAGTTTTTGTATCAACTTAACTGGATAATTTTTCTCAATTGCTTGGCAGTTAAGACCCAGTGTTTGCTCATGACAAGATCTCTTCAAGGGTGTGGCTGTTCCAATGAGCATTTACTGGGGGAAGAAAAAATATAACTCTTTTTTTTTTTATGATTCTGGATCCTTCACCTAGCTTCTCAAGCTTTATTTCTTGGACTTGAGCCAGCATTCTGCCATTTTGCCCACTGATATTGAGTCATCAGTGACATGCCATCTTACCTTCCAATTTCAGATCTGTTGCTTCTACAGTCATGAACTGATATGCTAATCTTTGATTCCTTTTTCTCTGCAATCAGAAACCTACTGTCTTACTGCTGATCTTGATTTTCAAAACCCCTGCAGCTATTAGAGTCAGGAGAAGCCTCCAGATATATATTTGTCTCGCAGTCTTCATGTGGCCACTTAACTCTGACTCCTGGTTTAAATGCTGTGGCCTCTGGTATCTCTGCTGCTTCAGCCACTTCAAGAAAGAGTCTTGCACACTGTAGACTGGAGACACTTCTTTATTGAGAGTTGTGAAAGTCTCTATTCCTTTCTTTAAGATGGTTTATTCTTTTTGTTATTTTTAAATTGGGAGTTAATTCATATTTAATTCCATAGTTCAATCACACTGTGGCAGTTACATAATCTCTCAACTTGCGAAGGGGAGCAGTCTAGCTTGTCAGTAAGGTCTCAGCTTGATGACCTCATTTGGAGGTTCAAAGGCGATAAATAGCTCACTGGAAACCAGACACACACTCTTCCTGAAAGACATTCCTGTTGACAAGCCAATCGAGCTACATGGATGGAGCCAGAGCCCTGGAGCTGGAGCAGCCACATGGAGACCCATGCTAGTGCTGAGATGCTTCCTCTGCCACTGGATTCCAAAGACTTTCCACCCACTGGTCCATGATATTCTTGCATTCAGCATTGTTGCTTGTCTTACCTGAGGCTGAAGAGGAAATTATAGACTGGTATAGGGCATATGGGCCAATGTTGGGCTTATGGACTTGATCTGGACTGGGCTGGGATGTTTCCTTAATATACAATTACTTTTTATATAAAGCTCTTTCTCATACACATATGAGTTTAGTTTCTCTAGTCTACCCTAACACATACTCCAAGCAGTATCGTGCAATTGCTACCACAATCTGTTTCCAAACATTCTTTTTGTTCCTGGACTCCTTGACATCAGCTCCCTTTTACCCACCCACTCCCTCCCTGACCCCACACACACACTTCCAGAAATCCTTATTCTACTTACTGTTGCTTTAGGTTCATCAAAATTGGGTTTCATATACTGAAAAGCAGAAAAAACAAACAAACAGAAAACCCCCACATGACATCACTTCCATAGGGTGATCTCCAATGATATAAAACATCTGAGGTAAGCCCTAATATGAACAAGAAAAAAAGAAAAATACATAAAAGTTTAAACCACATCAGATTCAGTGTGTATCACAAGGGGATCAACTGTCAAAGTTTAACTGTTCAAGTCAGGGTTTTCCTGTAGAGCTTCTTTACTCATCTCCCCAGTGCCCTATATTCAGTAATGACTTTCCTCCCAAACCTCAGAATAGCAAAAGGGATTGATCCCCAATTTAGGGTTGTCTACACCTTATTTGCAAGCTCCCACCTATTTATTCGGTGGGAGTTACAAACAAGGTAGGCAGATGAATCATATTAAGTAATGTCACATCTTTACACTGCTTTTTTTTCTGTTAAATTTGCACATTAGATTATATTTTAAAAATTACTTTCTTTAATGTATCATATTTCATCAAGGTGTGAACTCTTTTTTATTTTAATAATGCCGATGCAATTTAATATCATTTTGTTAAGAAAAATTGAATCTATATTAATAAAGGATGCTAGTCTGTAGATTCTTTTTTGTAGAGTTGTTGACAGACCTTATTATCAAATTAATAATTATTTGATAGAAAAAAGTGCAAATGTTCTTTTATAATTTTGGAAGAATTATGAAAGATTTATGCAACTTTCCATCTTCATGTAATAATTCTCTGGTAGGTTTTATAATGGAAGCTTTTTTCTTTTAAAAAATCATTTTATTGGTGCTCTTACAGTTCTTATAACAGTCCATACATCAATTGTATCAAGCATATTTGAACATATTTTGCCACCATCATTTTCAAAATATTTTTTACTTGAGCCCCTCCCTCCCTCACACCCCAGCCCTCAGAAATCCTTGTTCAATTATATATTGTTATTATTATTTTGTATCTTATGCTGTCCAATGTCTCCCTTGACCCACATTACTCATTCATCCCTTTCGGGGGTGGGGGTGACGATATCTTCAACCTTGTGAGAGCTTCCCCCTTTCTCCCCCTTCCGCCTCTGCAGCCATCCCCCTAATCTCATGATATTGCTGTTCCCACTACTGTTCCTGAGGACTTTATCTGTCCTGAATTCTATGTGTTGAGAGCCCTTATCTGTATCAGTGTGAGTTCTCTGGTCTAGCCAGATTTGTAAGGCAGAACTGGGTCACGATAATGGGCAATGGGTGGGGGGTAGGGAAGGGGTAGCATTCAGGAACTAGAAGAATGATGTGTGATTCATCGGTGATACACTACACCTTGGTTGAATGATCCCTTCCTTATAACCCTTCTGTGGGTAAATGTCCAATTGTCTACAGATAGGCTTTGGCGCTCCACTCCAAGCCCCCTCGTTTCCATTGATATAGTTGCTTGTTTTGAATCTTTTGATACCATCAACCTCATGATCACATAGAGTGGTGTGCTTGCTCCATGTGGGCTTCTGTGCATCTCTGTTAAATGGCTGCTTGTTTAACTTCAGTCCTTTAAGACCAAGGATGCTGTATCTTTTTATAGCTGGGGATCATCCACTTTCTTCACCACATATGTTAATTGTGTTAGTCCAGGTTGACTAGAAAAACGAATCCACAGACTCATATGCATATGAGAAAAAGCTTTATATAAAAGAGCAATGGTATAGTAAGAAAATATCCAGCCCAGTCCAGTTTATGTCCATAAATCTGATATTAGCCCATATGTCCAATACCAGTCTATAATTTCCTCTTCAGATTCACGCAACACATGCAGTGATGCCAAGTGAAGGAATATCACAGGCCTGTGTGTGGAATGTCTTATGGAGGCAGTAGCATTTGAAGCACCCCAGCAGTAGCATATATCTCTATGTGGCTCCTCCAGCTCCAGGGCTCTGGTTCCATCAGGGGTCTCCAAAGCTGGCTTGTCAGAAAGGAAACAAGCAGAGAGACTTTGTGTGGGTCTGGCCTCCAGTGAGCTATGTATCAAATTTGAGCCTCCAAATGAGGTCATCAAGCTGAGACCTGATAGACTAGACTCCACCCCTTTGCAAGTTGACAGGAGATTATGTAACCACCACACTAATGTACCCATTTTGTCTTCAGCAATTGTGTCTGGAAGGTGAGTATCAAAGAGTGCCAGGTTATCAGAAAAAAAAATGCTTTGGGCCTTGCATAGAGGCTCAAAGTCCATCTACTACCTTAATACTTAACATATAAATATGTCTGGTCTTGGTGCGTTTCTTAATTCTTATGCCCAGTAGGGTGATTGTTAGCTCATATATTAGCTAGATTTCCATTTGTTTTAGGAATCGCCAGATTGATTTCCATAGTGGCTGGACATTTATACAGGACCACCAGCAGTGGATGAGAGTTCTTATCTCAAAACACCCTCTCTAGTATTTGTTGCTTTCTGATTTTTTTGAATTGGGTTACCTTTGAGAGTGCTAGATAACACTCATAATGGTTTTAATTTGCATTTCCTATATGGCTAATGATCTGAACATTTTCTCATGTGTTTATTGGACATTGATATTTCTACCCTTGTGAAACTTCTGTTCAGATCTTTTGCCACTTCCTCAGTGGGCTTTCCCCTCCTGCCCCCAGTTGTAGGCTAGCAGAGTATTGCATATTTTAGTAATAAGCCCTTTGTCTGATATGTCAAGCTAAAGATTATTTTTCCAGTCTGTGGGTTATCTTATTACTCTCCACTGTCTTTTGATGTGTACGAGTTTGTTATCTTCAGTATATCCCACTTGTCAATTTGTGCCTCCTCTGTGTTTGTGTCCTTCCTTATTCCTGATACCCTGTTTATTCCCTGTGCCAGAGTTCTTAAGGCTTGTCTGAATTACCTCCACCTAAACTTTATTCTTGAGCATTGAGTAAGATGAGAGTCTTGCTTCATTTTCTGCAGGTAGATATCCATTTTTTCAGCATCATTTGTTGAAGAGGGCTTCTCATTCCCATCTGATATTTTTGTGGCCCTTATCAAAGATCAGTTGTCTATGCTGATGTTTTCATTTCTTGATTTTCTGTTCTGTTCCATTGATCTGATTGTCGTTTTACCCACACTGATTTGACCACTGTGGTTGTACAATAAGGGTTAAAGTCAGGTAAAGCAAGCCCTCATACTTTGTCCTTCTTGAATTCTCTGCTACTTCTGGGCAGTTCCCTCTCCACATGAAGTTGGTAGTCAGTTTTTCTCCTTGAAAAAAGATGCTTTTATTTGTATCAGGATAGCATTAAATTTATATATTGCCTTGGGTAGGATTGACATCTTTACTATATTGAGTCTTCCAATCCAAGAGCTTGGGATATCCGTCTATTTTTGGAGGTCACTTTTGGTTTCTTGTAATAGTAATTTGTAGTTTTCTTTGTACAAGTCTTTTGTGTATTTTGAGTTAGGTATATCCCTTGACACTTCAATTTGTGTTCTGCTATTTTGAAGGTACAACCTTTCTGACATCCTCTTCCATGGT
Organism: Tenrec ecaudatus; assembly: GCF_050624435.1. Lineage (NCBI taxonomy): Eukaryota > Metazoa > Chordata > Mammalia > Afrosoricida > Tenrecidae > Tenrec > Tenrec ecaudatus. The sequence goes on along the minus strand of NC_134540.1, from coordinate 61,342,258 downwards.
CTTGTCAAGTGCATATAGCAATCCAAAGACAGTAAGGTACAAATACCAAGAGCCAGGATGGGGAATGAAATGGGAGGGGGGTGAGGTAATGACAACGGACCCTAAGGAAATTGAGAGGTTAATTACACAGAACTATGAAGTCCTGTACTCCAATGATGTTAACATCTTGGAAGACATGGATAATATACTTCTGTTTGCTGATCTTGTATCCCGCCACTCTGTCATATTCTTCTATTGCTTCCAGCATTCCTGTTGTGGAGCATTTGGGGTTTCCAATATATAAAAATATCATCTGTGGATAATGCTAGTTTTCCTTCTTCTTTCCCCAGGTAAATTCCTTTAATATCTTTCTTTTGCCTTACATTGTTATCTATGACTTTCAATACAATGTTGAATAAAAGAGGGGTCAAGGGGTCTTGTTATCTGGTCCCTTTTTTTCAGTAGGAATGTCTATCGATTCTATTTCAAAGAACCAGTTTTTTTTTTTTGCTGCATTGATTTTTTTTCATTGTTTTCCCTCTCATTTATCTCTGCCTTGATTTTTATTATTTCTTTTCTCTTGGTATTGGGAACATTATTGTGTTGAATAAGGTCTAATAGCAGAAGACTTTCTGTCCAAGTGTCAATCATAAGTCTTCTTTTTTCATGTGTGCATTTATCGCTATCAAGTGTCCTCTGATAATTGTCTTTGCTGTGTCCCAAAAATTAGGTACATTGTATCCTTATTAGCCTCTAAAAACTTCCTAAATTCATCTCTGATGTGGACCAGTACCCACTTGTTTTGTAGTAGGGAGTTATTCATCCTCTAGTTATTTGTCCATGTTTTCTTCACCGTCAGTTTGTGGACTTCCAGCCTTATTTCATAGTGGTCCATGAAGGTATTTAGAGCAATCTCTATGTGCTTGAATTTACTCAGGTTTGGCTTGTGACCCAGCATGTGGTGTACCTTTGAATATTTGCCATGTACACTTGAAAATACTGTGCTCTCTTTTGAATTTGACTGAAGAGCTCTGAAATTGTCTATCAGTTCAAGTTGCCTCATTCATTATAGAATTTAGTTCTGTAGCTTCCTTGTTAAGTGTCTTTCCCTGTGATCTATATTTCTCAGAGAGTGGTGTGTTAAAATTACCTACTATGATTGTTGAAACTGCTATTTCATTTTTCATATTTTGGGCTTTTGATTGATGAATATTGCAGGTCTCTTGTTTGGTGCGTATATATTTATTATAGTTCCTTGTTCTTGGTCTGCTGTTCCTTTGAGCATTTATATAGTGCTCCTCCTTATCTCTTGTTATAGCTTGCACTTTGGCATACTTTTTTTCAAGCCTTTAATTCTCAGCCCATTTTTGTCTGTGAGAGTGAGATGTGTCTTTTATAGACAACAGATTGATGGGTTATATTTTCTAAGCCAGTCTGTGAATCTCTGTCTTTTAATGGGTGAATTCTTTCCATTGGCTTTCAGAGTTATTACATCCATCCATCTGTGTTCTCTGTGATGTCATCTCACACTTTCTGTGTTGGATATTTATCTACCTCCCTTCTTATAATTGTAGTGTGTGTGTGTGTGTGTGTGTGTGTGTGTGTGTAGGCTATGTTCATTCTTTCCGTATTTCAATGTTAAGTTATTGTTATCTGGGTGGCTTTTTCAATGTCTTGACCTCTGAATGGAGTTACTCTATATAGTGGTCTCCTATTTGTGCTCAATAAATGTTCTTCTGATCAAAGTGGATTGGTAAGGATTGTGTGTGTGCGTGTGTAAAACTGGGTTTCTTTCAATGTTTTCTTTGAGATTATTCTTGTCTGGAAAGACTTTTAATTCTCCATCTATCTTGAAAGATAATTAGGAATGGTAGATGTATGGCTGGATTAATATCAGGCCGGCTTCTAGCAGCAAGTGACCTTGAATCTCCCTCCCTGCCCCCTCGTGTGGAGCTGACCAGAGCTGGCTAAAACAACTAGCAGCAAGTGGCCTTGAATCTCCCACACACACTTGCGGAGCTGACCAGAGCTGGCTATGTAAAGCATCTTTGCAAGATTTTGTCTTTCTTTCACTCATGGCCCATTTTTCTCATGACCCATTTTGTTCATGGCCTGTTTGGCTCAGTGTCTGCTTTATTCTCTGCCCGCCACTCTGAACCCAGCACGAATACACCCGGAACCAGGAAGACACCTTATATTCCAGGAACCTAGACATACCTGTATCTCACAATTCCTGACTACTTTACCTTACATGAACTCAAGGAAGCCCAATTATATGTTCCTTGGCTATATAAACACCACTCCTGTAGACTGGAGTGTGACTCTCTTCAGCCCGGACACTGTGAACCATAGAACTTTGCCTAGGCTGGGTTTTTTTCCCTAATAAAGCCTATTTGCTCTAATTTGGCTGATTTGGGCTCTGGAAACTCTTGACTACCTTACATTCATGCTGAATCCCAATATAGAGATACCCTCGGTGGTCAAGGGCCAGACCCACCCCAAGGGACTCTTCTACAATTGAACCTTTGTGATTGAGAATGGCAAGAGCAGTTTTGGACTCGGGTAAATCCTGCCCTGCCACCTCTCCATCTGAGCTCTTCCTGTACTGTGTTGGGGCAGTGCCAGGGACAGCTTTCCGCTTCTGTTCGGGACCCTGTGACCTGGGAAACGTAGCAGGGGACCACTTCCATTTAGAATTTCCTATAACACGTGGGGTGCCTTGTCTTGGGGATAACTCTCCAGGGTGTCAGGGCAACATGGGCAATACCGAGTTCAAAACTAATCCTAAAACCCACGTGAGCTGTCTCTTCCCCAATTTCTTCAAATTAAATTTTTCCAAAGCTTCCGCAAAAAAAGGGCTAGTCTTTCTGTTTACCACCGAGTGGCCTCAATACACCTTAGGCAATCAGTCTAGGTGGACCTCCGAAGCACGTTTAATTTTGGCATCCTCACTGACTTGGACGATTTTTGCCGCCGCTCAGGAAAATGGTCAGAGGTTCCTAACATTCAGGTTTCCCGGAATCTCCGAGTTCACCCGTCTCTATGCGTCCAGTATTCCACCACGTCGGTCCTTTTAGCTAAATCAACTGAAAGGATGAAAAGAGCATGGTGGTGAAACCAAACTTGAAAATAACCCCGACTCTCCCTACCAAACCCTAGTACTGTCCTTTGTGCTTACTGAAGAGCTAGACACTCTTGGGCTCCTACCTTGACCGGTTCCTAATCCTCTTACTCCTTATGAGCTCCACTGCTCTATGCACAGCCACTCTCCCGCCCTTCGCCATCATCTTGCCCCTTGGCTGCTGGACCGCTCCAACCCTCAGCTCCGTTCCCGCCCATTTCACCACTCTCTGTACCCCCTAATTCCTCTCCTGTGTCAGCTCACACTCATTCCCACCTCCTGCCTCTTAGAAACATAGCAGGGGCTGAAGGTGTGCTACACCTGTCCATGTTCCATTTTCTCCCCCAAACCTGTCCCAAATCGAAAAGCTCTTTAAAGTGTCACTGTTCCGGCAGGATTGGGTAGCTTTCGCTGGCCCTTTGATAAGTGAGGGAAAGGGTTTAAATCTCGCGCAGGACGGTACCCAACTCCAGTCTCCAAGGTGACCAGCCTCTGGCATGTTGGAACAATGTAGATAAGGGAAGTTGACCAGCTGAATCCGTAATTTCAGATTGGCTGTAAGGGCTGGGGCATGAAGAGGGAAGGACCCATCCGCGTCCAAAATCAGCACCACCGGCGGCCCCCCGGGTGCTCAGTCCCCATGGCAGATTCCTTCCCATGGCCGGCAGCCTGCCCTTCCTGATGCGGGGCATCCCTAACCCTAGGCGAAAGAAAAAGAGGATGGAGAGGACCACTGGAGCGGGCCCGGGGAAGGAGTGCCCTGGACATAATGAAAAAAAATGGTGGAGGCTTCAGCCTGGGTGTGCGCCCAGCCCCGCTGAAAATTGGAGCAGACAAGGAGAATCCAAGTGTTTAATTAAAACAAGGCATCGCAAAAGCTTGCAGTGGGTGTTGATGCAATGTGATTTCTGCCCACTACTCTGAATGTCAAAGTAAAAAAAATTCAATGAAGCGCGGGTAAACGGTGGGAGTAACTATTACTTTCAAAAACTTAAAAAGGTAACACAGTGGAAGGATAAAAATCCTGCCCTTTTCCTAAACTGCCTCCAGGAGGCCCTCACCCAATTTACAAAAGTGGACCCCCAAACCTCTGATGGGGCAGTTTTTTTTGGCCTTTCACTTTATCTCTCAGTCAGCTCCAGATATAATAAAAAAATTAAAAAGCAGAGGAGAGACCACAAACCCCATTATAGGATCTAGTAAAAATGCCATTTAACACCCAGGAGGAAGAGGCTGAATCAGCCCGACAGTCTAAATTACAAGAAAAGGTGGCCCTGCAGCCCAGGCTCAGGTAACTGCCCTGAACCTCAGGGGAGGGACTGAAAGATCTTCACACAAAATTGGATGACCCCCACCTGGCGCTTGTTTTAAGTGCGGCAAGGACTGACATTGGGTCCGCCAATGCCCAACCCCCCGACTCCCCACCAAGCTGTGTCCTGTGTGCTGCCAAAGGGCACTTGAAGTCTGAATGTCCACTTGTGGCTTCCCCTGGCTGTCCCAACAGCCTGGGTCAGCCAGAGCCTCACCACAGTCCTTCCAGGCTGGTGAGCTTCTGGGGATTGCTAAAGAAGAGTGAAGATTCTTACACTTGGAGACCCCAATAACCCTAGCCGAACTGCTCACCATTATCCAAGAAGGGGTAGCCCTTCTTAACAATTCCAACCTGGTTAATCTTTCCTCTTGTTTCCTTCGTGCTGCCCTCCTTAGGTCTCCTCTGGAAGCAGTGCCTTTACCTCAACTGTTTAACCACACAGAAAAAATGGATGCCTTTCCACCAGTAATTGAAGTTTCCCTGTTCCACAATCCAATGCTAAATAATCGCCGTTTTGCTATTCCGACCCGGAACAAGGTTGTAACAACACTGCAAATAACCTCACTTTCCCCTTCAATGACCCCCCCCCCCACCGGCGGATTCTTTTGGTGCAATGGCACCCTGACAAAAAACCTTTCTACTCTTTCCCCATACCATCTATGGATGCTGGACACCTGGTTCCCCAGCTAACTATATAGAGTCCCTGAAGTCAACGCTCTGCAAAATCCCTCCCATGGCACCACCAGACACACACGGGCAGTGTTCCTCCCTGCCATGGTTGGTTTCGCTGTAGCCTCTTCCTTGGTTGGCTCTGGAATGGGGGCAGAGCCCTGTCCCACTCTCTGAGCTCTTCACAAAGCTGGTCCTCCAAACTTCAAGCAGCAATTAAGAACACTGCATTATCTTTAAATCTCTTACCGCGGTAAATAACATCCCTAGCCCAAGTAGCCTTACAAAACAGAAAAACCCCAGACCTCTTAATGGCCGATAAAGGGGGAACGTGTGTATACCTGAATGAAAAGTGTTGCTATTATGTTAATAACGAATCAGGTTGGTGGAAACCAGTATAAACAAACTTTGTAAGTTGGGAAAAAAAGTTATTTGGTCAGACCCCCGGCGTTCAACAAGGAGGTTGGTGATCTAATCCATTCATCAGTTGGGTTGCTCCCTTAGTAAACTCTCTTATAACCATCTGCACTCTTCTACTTCTGGCGTCTTGTATGCTAAGTTTTCTTCGCAACTGAATGCAAAATATTTCCCGTGTTGGCATTAATCAAATATTTTTACACCCTTACAGACCTCTCCCACAGAAGCCAAACATTCCCAACCCGTAAGCCCCTCCCACGCCGTCCCAGTACCCTCAGGAAGTAGCCAGAAGAGCCGTCGTCCATATCACCAAAGAGTTGGGACTGTATGGCAGGAATAATACCAGGCCAGCTTCTAGTTGCAAGTGGACTTGAATCTCCCCCACCAATGCAGACGTCACCAGAGCTGGCTGAAACAACTAGCAGCAAGTGGCCTTGAATCTCCACACACCTGTGGAGCAGACCAGAGCTGGCTATGTAAAGCAGCTTTGCAAGGTTTTTCCTTTCTTTTACTCACGGCCTGTTTTTCTCACGGCCCATTTTGGTCATGGCCCGTTTGGCTCAGTGCCCGCTTTGTTCTTGGCCCGCCACTCTGCACCCTGCACGAATACACCCAAAACCAGGAAGACACCTTACATTCCAGAAACCCGGATACACCTGCATCTCCCAATCCCTGACTACGTTACCCTACATTAAGGTGACCAGATTTTAACATTGGTAAAGTGGGACACCAGTGGGACACCATTGATAAAACTCATATCCTGGCAAAATAGCCACATGGCAGCCGAAACCCGTATACCCTAGCTTGTCGTGCATTCTTTCCAAAAATTGGGACTTTTTAAAAAACACCGCGGGACACAGGAAAATTGTTAAAAATGGGGACTGTCCCGCCAAAAGCGGACATCTGGTTACTTTACTATGGACTCAAGGCAGCCCAGTTACATGTTGCCTGGCTATATAAACACCACACCTGTAGCCTGTAGTGCGACTCCCTTGGCCCAGACACTGTGGACCATGAGAGTTTGCCCAGGCTGCGTTTTTCTCCTCAATAAAACCTGTTTGCTCTAATTTGAAGATTTGGTCTCTGGTGAGTCTTGACTACTTTACAGTAAAGGATTCTTCGGTTGACATTGCTCTCTTTCAACTTTTCAAAGATGCCACTCCACTATCTCCTCTTCTTCATCGTGTTTGCTGATAGGTCTGAGCATATTCTTATCTGAGTACTGTTATGGGTGACTAGCTTTTTTTTGCCTCGCTCTTCTGTTGTTCTGATAATTTTCTCCTTTCCTTCAGTTAGGTAGTTTAACTGCTATGTGCCTTAACAAATGTCTTCCTGGGATTCAGTCTTGCTGGTGTCCTCTCTGCTTCATGAACATTTTCCTGATTTTCATTCATTATGCTGCGGAAGTTTTCTTCCAGGAATTCCTTTGCTATATTTGCAGTTGACTTCTTGGCTGTTTAGTAAAAAAAAAATATTCGAATGGTATATTTTTTCTGGTAATACAATTATTCAAATCTTGTTCCTGTTCATACATCAGACATTGTTTTAGTTTTCCTTGGCTTCTTTGATTAACTTGTTTGACTGTCTTTTCACATGCTGAATTCTGGTTGTCCTCAAAGTCATTGGCATGGTTCTTCACTTCTTATAGTCTGGAAGTGATTTCTGTTCATTTGTTATTTGTCTTTGTTACATCGTTCCTTATCTCTGGTATTTCCCTTTGGTTCTCATCCCTTAACTCTTGTATTTCCCATTGGTGCATGGCCTTTATCTCCTCTAATTTTTCATCCTTTTCCTGTATTGTTTCCTTCATAATCTGTATGACTCCAAGAAGCATTCTGAAGATTTCTTTGTGTGGTAGATCAACATCTGATTCTCCTAAGCACGTCATTAGGTTCAGGACTTCTCTCGACATTGTCTTTTGTTTTTCTGTTTGTTCCATTAAGGGTATTGGGGCTGGTTGCTCTCTGTGTCTCATTTTAGAACAGTTCTGTGCCATTTTCCAATAAGTTGAAGAGCACTAGGCTTTATCTTTTTTAAAACTCATAGGAATGCTTTGATGGACTGCCTACAACTAACTATATTGGGAGTTCCAGCCCCTGTTTTATCCCATTGTGACTTTATTCTTTCTCTCTAGTCACCCAGAATTGTTATTTGGATGGCAAGTTGGATGGCCCTCTGAGAGGGCACTGGTCAGGTATTTGCTGGCCTGCAAGGATGGTGCTGCACTGGATGATCACACAGGAAGTTGTGGCAGTATGACTCATGGCTGCTTTGAGCACCTTGGAGGGTGTGCAGAGGTGCTTGCTGCAGCGGGAATGTCACAGAGGGTGGGTGGATTTTCTCACTTTGGTGTAGTGCACTGCAGATGGTTGGTGGAATTCCCCTAGTTGCCAAGAGTGATGTTGAGGTCAGGTGAGTTTCCTGCAGCAGCACTGAGTGCTGCAGAGGGCCGATGGGCCTGCCTTAGGCTACATGAAGTGCTGTGGAATTCTGGAGGAAGTTCCCTCAGCTAGCTGCAGGATGTGGATGGCCGAAGGGGTTCTCCAAGCTACATAGAATGCCTCAAAGGGTGAGAGAGTATTCCTCAAGCCACTTAGAGGGTCTTATAGGACAGGCAGAATTCCCCCAGCTGCTTGGAGTATGGCAGGAATTCCACCAGCCTCTAGGAGGGAGGCAGACATTCCTTCCACTGCATGGAGAGGGACTAGAGTTCTGCCTCCTGTGTGGGGGGTGGCAGAAAGTGGTGGGAGGGTATGGAGGAGGTTCACCAGATGCATGAAGGTCTGTGGAAAGTGGACAAGAGGTCCCCTGTCCTCATGTAGGTCCATGGGAGGGGGCAGAAGTTTTCCCAGCCACATTAAATGGTGGGAGGATGTAGGTAGGTGTTCCCCCAGTCAGTTGGAGGGCAGCAGGATGCACGTAGTAGTTCCCTAAGACACTAAGAGGCCAAAGGACTTCCATCAGTCACTAGCAGGACAGTGGGGGGCAGGCTGGAGTGCCCCCAGCTGGTTGGAGGGTGGGTGGAGTTGCCCTATGTGACTGGGAGTGCACTGGATGCCAGCAGCAGTGTGTAAAAGGAAAGACAGGGAAGAAAAAAATACAACACCTGAGTCAGCTGCTATTGTGGCAAGGCAAGAAAGAGAGAAAAAAAGGTAAAGAAATAGATGAGCCTGGACCGCCTGACTGTGGGGCTGGAGAGGTTTATACCCTGCTCAAAGGAGATGGCAGCTTTGTCAAGTTGAAGCAAGTTCCTGGGTCCAAGAAGGTAGACTGGCACCACTTGCAACTATGGCAGTGCTAAAGCAAAGCCCTAGTCGGTCTCTACAGTGTTAAAATAAAAGCCCACAGCTCTTCAAAACCTAGTGGATCTTATCTTTATGATGCTCCACATGTGACCAGGAAGAATGGATTTTCCTTCTGAGTGGCTCTCCTATTCTGGTATCTGTGAATTCACTCTGGTAGGTGTTACTCGATCGCAATCCTGCTAGAACTCGGAAGCTTTCTTTTGCTATATTTTGCATTAATTTTGTTATCATTCATAACTCAATAGTTGTACTTTTCAGGTTTTTATTTTTTCCTTGAAATAGTTTGGAAAGAACCCTTCAGAGTTAAGGCAGTAGATGGATATCATAGGAACTCCTTTTTCATGATTCTCAAGTCATGGTGAATTGATAGACACCATGCCTAAAAGAAAGACTAACCAGAGAACATGTTTTGAGCCCACCGGTTACTCCATGGTGTAAAGTAGCCTTCTGTAAAAATTATATAGCCTTAGAAACTCTATGGGGTAGTTCTAGTTTGTCACAGCATCATTATGGGTCCAAATTGACTCAATGATAATGAGTTTGTTTATTGCTTTTGTTTAAAATAATTTAATATATATGGTTGCTTATTTATTTATTTGTATTTTGTCCTGGAAATGATGTTTGGTAAAACATTTTGGAATTCTTACAGGAGTTTCCATGATACTTGAAAAATAAGAATGTATTCATATTGAAATTGAGTTATGTCCAATATCAGACAGGAGGCTTATGTAAACTGTCCTCCAGGATTTATAATTAATAATAAATTTTAAAGAAAATAAGGAAAGGTAAAGTTTCACATACTATTAAAGCTATAGAAATGAAACGTACTGTTTAAGGGAGAAAAGGGACTTTAGCTCTGTCTATAATTTGTGTCTATTCTTCAAAAGCAATTGCTCCTTAATGATTTTCACCTTTCTTCTGAATTATTAAAAACTTCAAACTTCAGCAACATAACATTGAGAATAAATGATAGATTTTAATATCTTAAAAGTTAGAGGCGAAGACAAGATGAGGGAAGAATTATCCTTATACTATAATGAGAATGATTTCTCTCTGATTTCTTTTTACTTTCCATGGGAAGTTAACTAAATTTTCTCTTTCTAAAAATGCTACTCTGACACATATATTTATTCAATTTTATCCTAAAAATCCTTACATCTTAGTCCCCTAGTGGTACTTAAATATTGAAAGGAAATAATAATATGCTATTTTAGTCTAATATGAAAATGACCAACAACTTAGTGTTTTAACTTCCCCAAGGGCATGCCATTTTAAAATAGGATACTTATTATATTTTCCCTTCAGGGATAATATGTAACTCCCAAATAGAACCTTCGTTAGCAATTTAATAGGAAACATAGTAAGCTGGGATTCACTCTCAGCACCAACAAAATAATAAATTATCTACTTCTCAGGCTATTTGGTGTAAAATATCGAGCTTATTCATGAATAATTCAGTACATGTCTAATATACAGTCTACAACTTTCAGAGTGTTTCCACATGAATTATCCCATTTAATCCTATGTCACAGGGCATCAGACAATCCAGCCTGATAAACTGATAGAGACAAGGGATGTGAAAGAAACCAGGTGGATGCAATGATCATGTCCCAACCTCTCCCAAAATATGTAAAGCAGGTTATTATTGCTGCTGAAGTTTTTTACTGAACCACAATTGAGGTGACACCATCCAACACCCACTAGTTTTGTCAAACCTCCGAGCCAAGAACTCATTATATTAGTCAAGAAGAGATGGAGAGGGACGTGCTACCTGGGAGCATTTGTTGACCATTGTCTTACTTTGGGTGACTCCTTTCTGAGATACTGATCCATGTGTATATGTAGACTTTCCATTTAATCTTAAAGTATTCATTTCTACCAAAGCACAAAAATAACATTGACCTAATGAAATATTTTGTAGTCTTTTAATCTGAATATTTTCTTTTTTCCTCTTATTCCATTTTGATATAAAACATAAATTTTTAAAAGCCTGCTTTTATTAAATCATAGGAAGAGTGAATAAATTGTGTGTGTTGGTATAAATTACAATTTTCAAAATAAATGGAATATATATGTCTAAACGAAGTTTTTGAACAAAGTTGATATGCTGTACAATTCATCTATCAGTGTTTTTTAGCAAAATTATCTTTCACCTCATTAGTGATGTAACTTAAAAATAACTTAATACTGCTTCTATTTTGAAATTCTATTTTGCATTAATCTTGAAATAGTGGTTTTATTGAGTTCCTGATTCTATAGCATTCCCATTTACAAGACTGCAGCATTAAAGATATCTAAACCTAATGTTATAAATTGAACAGTTTGAACTTAGTCTGGTCCTGAGCATCTACTACTTTACTATGAAAGTAAGGGAATGAATTACCTCTTTAGAAGTCCCAAAACAATTCTGAAACTTATTTTGGCCCTTTTAAGGTTTCCTTTTAGTTCCATTGAGAAACATAAGTCAAATTTATTTTGCATGCTTTCTCTTCTCCCACTACTAGAGATACAAATAATATGTATCATTTGGGGACTGGTAAAAGGTTTTCCCCCTAGAATTTAAATGGCATATTTATATTTATTATATGTCCTCATGGCTGATTTTCTTCCACATGAGTCAATCATAATGTTCATCATTAAATAAGCACATTTTAATGTCAGAACAAGAAACATTGGCCTTTAGCTATCAGCCTATGTGATCCCAAGTCTGTGAGCTAGGGGCTGTAGGCTCTGGGGAGAAATTGATTTCTTTTGGAGTGTATATTTACACTTGTTTTGTACTCTTTTCCAGAACCATGTGCAGATTTAAGCATAAAATGTATTCCACACTTCTATTGATGAAATTTCCAAGGAGCTATAAAGTTCTATTTATTGTGCTTAACTGTCTTTGATTGATATTACAGTCTTTTAAGTTGCTTCAAAACTTTCTAGTTATTAATTTTACCACCATCCCCTAGTGGTATCAAATTGATCATTCCAAATTCACATCAGACCACATATTTCTCCGAAATAAAACACGTTTATGTTTGTCAATCTCAAGTTTTATAATCGCTGACATAGTAGTCAGCAATATCCTAGGGGTCATTTTGCTTGATTTTTTTCTGATAAAAAATGATTTCTATATTGTTAAATGGCTACACTTAGTGACTAAAGGAAGATCAAAGAATAATGGATACATTTGACTTATAGTTCTGGTGAGGAGTATTGGAAATACCATGAACTTCCAGAAGAATAAACAAATTTGTCTTGGAAAAAAGTACAGCCATAATGCTCCTTAGACAAGAGAATGGTAGACTTTATCATATGTCCTTTGGGCATGCAGTGAGGAAAGAGCTGTCCCTGGGAAAGGACGTCATGCTCAGCAAAGCAGAAGGGCAGCAAACAAGGGAGACCTTAAATGAGGTAGACGACACAGTGACGGCAACAACGGTCTCAACCACAACAGTGGTGAGGATAATGTAGGCGAGGCAATGTTCCCTTCCTATGTTGGGTGACTAGTCTGGAACTGGCTTGATGGCACCTAACAACAACAACAACAACATACTTATTGGCTATTTAATGATGGAAGGTGAAGAAGTTTAAACCAAGTCCACGAGAGTCAAACAGAACATTGCTCAGTCCTATGCCTCCCTCACACCACCTGGCTGCGATGTTTGAGTCCACTGATGCAGCCACTGTGTCAATCCGTTTGGTTGATGGTGTGCCTCTTTTTTGTTGTCACCCATACATGTGGTTAGGAGGAAAATATTTGAACAGCAGGAAGAGGCATTCGAGAAGGTGCATTTACTGGAAAGACTCGGAGGACACAGTACAGGGTCACATTCAAAAGTACAATTTATTAAGGCAAAATAGTACCAAACAAAATCAACAGGGGAAAAGGATGACGAAAAGAGTAAGGAAACAAGATGCAAATTTCCAAGAGTCTTCTCCCAGTGGAGTAAGTGTTCACTCAATAGTCCAGCAATGATGTATGACCACGTGTGAAACAGTCCTACTCGTGAAGCTCTCTGGAGATTCAGCTTTAAAGGGTTTAAATGTGGGAGGTGGGGAGTGTCTACATAGCCATCTACTTCCATGCACAAATCAAAACGCCACACTTTCAAAGGAAATGGAGGGGGTGGTCTTATATTACACACTGGTACAGACAGTTCAAAGGCAGTGAGCTACTCTTTTTAGTTTTGAGAACGTGGGAGTGCTCCTGAAATCTAAGTTCACAGTGATAACAGAAGACCAATCATGTAACAGGTGTTTTAAAGGGATATCATTCCAGCTTCCCATGTAAATTCTTTTTATGAAAAGAAGAGAAAGATAGCAGTCCTTTCGGCCTCCACTCAATCCGTTCCACAGTCAACAGAAAGCCATTGGTGGTACCAGAGGAAATGGTGATCATGAATATTATATTAAGATATAAAACAAATTAAATTGCAATTCAGAAAACCATACACCTGTTTGATCTTATTAAAACAGTTGACAAGTTAGCTTACTCTATAGTGTAGGAATGGAACCTTCCATATAGTTCTTAATTTAAAAGGGGATTATTGTATTTTTGAATGCTGCAAGTATTCATTGACTATTTAATATGTGCAGATATCTGTGCTCTGCTGTTTAATGGGATTTGTGAAACAGGAACTTAATGTAAAGACTTCAGGAGATAATTTATGATCAAATAATTGGTAAACTGCTATGTAATCTGGACAAGCTATCACACAAGCCTATGTAGCTTGGAAATTTTTGCCTAGTGTGTAGGTGATTGCACAGGCTGTTAGGGATGGAGTTACGAAGATTGCCATTTCCTTGTAGTAACTAGTGAGTCAAAAGATTAATTATGAAGTGAATTTAACTGTGCATAAATTAAAGACAGGCTGTTACCTTTCTAACAGAGAAGAGTATTACCCAAGTAGAATAGCATTTACTCTCTATAGCACATTTAAGTAATCAAAAGCTAATTATGTTGGATATTCAAAAGAGGGAGATGAGGAAAAAATAATTAAAATATGGTAAAAAATGGGAGACTAAATTGTTGTGTAAACTGGTGACCTGCTTGGTTTAAAATAAATTAATTGTTACTGGAATGAACTTCTTAAAGGGAGAAACTAGAATTGAAGCTGGAGACCTTGGTGGACTGAGATCTTGATCCCTTTGCCTAGTACATGAACAAGACTGAACCTCAGGCGACCATAACAGGAAGCTAGTGAAGATCTTAAATTGAAGATATAAAATTGAAAAGAGAGGGTTAGGAGGGTGTACAGATGAACAAAATTCAGGTCCTGGTATAAACTCTAGACTAGAGTGATGGTTTTTGTTTTTATTTTGTTAGTCATGCACATAATTCCTTTTGTTTTAAAATTCCTCTGTATTGCATTTGTATGAGTAGCTGTTAAATCTCTTATCTTTATTTTTTCACTATGCCGTAATGTCTATGAAACATGAGCATATACTTATGTTTAACATGTTATGTGCTCACATGTAATTTACTAATATACCCACAATATTAATAAGTGAGTTATCCCCTGGATGTAGGGTGGATATATAACACCCTTCCCCCCAACAGGAATGAATAATAGAAATGTGGGTGATGGAAGAAAACAGATGGTGTAAGATACAAAATCATAATAATATATAATTGATTAAGGATTCATGAAGATGGGAGAGTGGAGGAAGGAGGGTAAAAAAGAGGAGTTAACAAAATGGATTCATGTATCCTGAAAATACTTTTGGTACCATTAACAATAGAGGTTACTGAAATACACTGTAAGGTGTGATCACGCTGCTGTGTTCCTGGTAATGGTCGTGGTCGTCAGGTGCTGTCCAGTAGAGACTCATAAGGACCCCAGGCACAATATAATGAAATACGGCCACGTCATGCACCACTCTCACAATTGTTACCATTCTTGAGACCAGCGTTTGAGCTATTGTGTCAATCATCTGGGAAAAAGGAAGTGTCTTCCTCTTGTGTTGCTCATCCTCTACCTAGCATCATGTCCATTTCCAAGGGCTAGTCTCTCCAGACCACAAGGCCAACAGACATGAGAGGAAGTCTTGCCATCCCCTCTTCCAAGGGACACCTTGGCTGCACCTCTTCCAAGAGAGATCTGCTTGATCTTCTGGCAGTCCCCAACATCCCCAGCACTCGTCACCAACACCATAATTCAATGCATCAACTCTTCTGCATTATGTTAAAAAATAACATAGCTCTGGTCAAATGCATGTCAGTCTTCATAATGAAATTCTTACTTTTCAAACTTAAAGAGGCCCCATGCAGCTGATCTGTCCAATACAACATCTCATTCAACCTTCTGAATGCTGTGTCTATAAGCATTAATTGTGGTTCTAAGTAAAGTGAAATCCTTGACAACCCCAATCCTTTTCCCATTTATCATGTTACCGTCAATTGATCAAGCTGTGAGAATGTTGGCCTTATCCACATTAAGTTGAAATCCACACAGAAGGTAGAAGTCTCTGATCCCCATTAGCAAGTGCTTCAAATTCTCCCAGTGTTCAGCAAGTACTACTGCACCATCTGTCTATCCCTGATTTTTAATAAGCCTTTTCTCCACTCATGATGCTACTCTACTCTCATTCCCACACAGCCAGACTCTGATTATTCACAAAGCATACAAACTGAACCAGTATGATGAAAGGACACAACCTTGACACCCTGGCCCTATCCCAACTCACAGAACCTTACCCTCTGCGGTTCAAATCACCCCTTCCCCGTGTATGCAGCGGTCCTGCAAGAGCAGAGTCAAACATTCTGGAATTCCTACTCTTAATTCCAACCACAGATTGCTGTGATCTCCCTGCCAACTCTTTTCACACAGTCAACACAAGCAAACATCTAGTTGGTATTCTCAGATTTTGGCCTAGATCCATCTGATATTAAATTATCCAGGACGCTATTTCTCTTCTGATTCTGGCCTGTTTCTCTGGAAGCTCTTAGTTCATGTACTGCTTCCACAATCTATGAATTATTTTCAGCAAACTTTCCCTTGCATTTACATGCATAGGAAATTTTGCTGAGAATAATCCAAAGTTCTCAGTGATAGCTTCTGCATTCTGGGCAACCCCTTCATGGAATGGGTACAGGCATGAAGCTCTTCCATTCAGTTAGCCAGGTAGCTAGTTTTCCTCCAAACTACGTAGCATAAAGCCTTAGTACTTCTAGTGCTTCAGCAGCTGGCTGAAACACTTCAATCGATATGACATCAATACTTAGAGTCTTGGTCTTTAACCATTGCTATCAATGCAGCTCAGACGACCCCCATCCCCCACTCCAATAACATTGATTTTTGACCACATGCCTCCTCTGGAAATGGTTCAAAATCAACCAATTATTCCTGACACAGTGACTGTGTCTTCCTTCCACCTTCTTTTGATGCATCCTGCATCGCCCAAAACCTTGCCTGTGGAATTGCACTATTACAGTTCAAGGTTTGAGTTTTCTCCTCATTTCTCCGAGATCGAGGTAGGCTGAGCTGAGCTTGTGCTTTCTTCCCGGCCTTTCAGCTCCAGGCCTTAGCACACTTTATGATAACACTCTATGTGGTCTGCTTGATGCGTCCCAACTCCCGCTGCTCAACTCCTTTCCTTAATCGCAGGCTTCAGATATCTTGGGACATACACTTTGATCGTTTCTTTTTCTCCTGTTTTTTTAAGGACCTTTTCCTTTCTTCATGTATAGTGCTCCCATAACTCATCAAGGCTCTGGTCGTTAGCTTTCAGTGGATCAAATCTGTCGAGAGAGATCCTCTAAATTCAGGTGTGATATTTCAAGTTGTAGTTTGACTCTCACGGACTTATTTTATTCTCTTTTTCAGCTTCGACTTTAACTTACATATGTGTAATCGATAGTATTTCTCATAGCCAGTTCCTGGCCTTGTTTTGGCTGCATTGGGCCTCTCAATTTGTCCCTTCACATATGCAACGGTAGCACATACAAGTTCCAGCTAGATTACCTTCTGAAGCCTAGTTCCTAGCCTAGCCAATGGCACCAAAAAGGAATACAACAGAGACCAGAAATTACAGTCCTGAATTTAACATTTATTAACACCTAAAACGTTATCAAAGAAATTAAATGCCTTTCTCCTTGGTTTTATGTATCAGTTTCTAGGGGCATCACGAAGATGCCCTGGTGAGGTAGGGGGCTACTGGTTGGGCTGATATCCTCAAGATCAGCCATATTAAACCACCAGCCACCCCGGAGAGAAAGATGAGGCTCTCTGCTGTGGAAAGATTGACGACCGCCTTGGAAAAGTAGCTCTGCTCTGATATGTAGTGTCAACAGAGGTCAGAGTTTACTTGATGGCAATGGGTTGGATGTGGTATTTGATTTGGTAGCCTTATGTCAGAATTTTCAGAAGTCAAACACCGAATTGATTGTAGGCAAGTGAGCATACAACAGGGTGAAAACTCAGATCGAGTGGACCCCTTTAAAGTGAGGCGCTAACAGAAGCAATGATTTCTGTTGCTAAGGAGAAAGAAAATTTACGTTGATGGAACATATGTGAGTAACATAGCTGAGTGACTCTGCCTTGGTTTTTAGCCAGAGAAAAATACTTCCTTGGAGAATTTGCACGTCTTTTTTCACACAGTCTTTCAAGCTTTAATTTATATAATTTTATATCAACCATATCTCCACTCCTCCAAAAATATAAGAATTAGAAAAGGTTGCAGCTCTTAGAGTCCACAGGCACTTTGTAGAAGTAAATGTAAATCTTCTCCAGATGGAAGTACTCTAAATTACAATTTCAAATTATTTTCAAAAATGAATATATAAGAAATCTTTGCTCACATTAAAAGCTTTGGAAATATCTGAGAATTTGATTATAATAGCCATTGATTTTAAAAAATATAAAGTCAAACAAACACGCTCTAAATATTGGATAATAATAATTTAGGGAGAGTGAAAATATGTGTAGAACTATTATATGAAGACATTATACAAAATGAGACAAAAATACCTAGAGATAAAATATTTGAAGACTATTTAAGCCTATACATACTTAACAGAATATTGTTATTTTCTTCAGTTTATCCTGACCCATAGGGACTGATGTATAACAGAATGAAACATTGACTTGTCCTGTTAATTGTTATGTTTGAGCACATTAATGTAGTCATTGTGTCAATTCATCTCATAGAAGATCGAGAGATTTTTAAAAATATATTGGATAGATTTAGAATAGCCAGCATACATACAATTTGAGTCCCCAAAAGATACATTAGACAAATTGTGTACAATTATATTTTAAGAAGTAATGGTTAAGAGCTATCTGGATTGCTTCAACAGTTGAATTTTACATTTTTGGAAAATTAATAGAGTTAAAGTGAAATTAGCATACACACAAATGAAATGTAATATAGTTATAAAGAACCAAAGATATTGAGATGATTAATAAAAGAACCACAGAGAAGAGGTAATCTACAATTAATGGTGGTTATATTGAAAGCTGGATAGTCAGTAGCAAGAAGTCCTATCAGAAGACAGTGTAATAACATCCTCGACTTGTGGGTCAAAATGTAGCTGTCATACTACAATTTTATAGCCATGAATTTAATTCATTTTCAATGTGGCAAAGTTGACATTCTATCTTGTTTTGTTTTGTTTTAAAAAATAAAAAGGAATTTGACTTTAAGAAAAAACAAACAAACAAAAATCTCTAAAAGAAGGCATGAAAATTAAGGAAATTTTTTATTTGACCCTGGTTTACATGCTGAGGGTAGCAATACCACCAACACCAAGAAGATGTAAAATGAGTCACTACACACATACTGAGCTTTCTGGGCAGAATGGTTTCATGGACATCAAGTCAATTCCACTCATAAGAAATGTATCATGCCTACAGACCAGAGTAGTGCTGCCCCTGTTGGTTTCGTAAGACTGTGTCTCTCTATGGAAGTATAAAGCTTCGTTTTTTCTCGGGTGTAGTCACTGGCGATTTAGAATTGCTGATCTTGTGGCTAGCAGCCCAATGCACAACTCACTCTGCCACCGGGGCCCCTGACTACAGAGATAGGGCTCCTTAAACGTGTCCAAAATTGGCTTGAGAGAGCCTGTAATGGAGACTGGCTTCGTATTTCAATGGTGGTCACTGGATGGGACCAGGGTGCACGGTCTTCTGCAAAGGCGGAGTTTTCTGGTCTCAGCTTCAAAGACCCTGTCATGCGTGTCATTTCCCTTATGCAGAAGGGAAAGAGGGAGAGTTGGGCTATAAAAGTGCCTGTAGTCTATATCAAAAATGGAGTCAGGCTTTTCATTATAACACATAAGTAATGGATATATTAAGAAGCATAAAAGGATTTGATTGCAGGTCAGGTACAATAATTTAGCAGATTTGGGGGCTGTGAGTGTATAATGAAAGGATAAGAAATTATAAATAAGAGTATTAATTGCTGAAAGGAGATAAAAACAGTAGAACAGTATCTAGAGCTAAAGAAGAAATTATACTTTTAAAAAAATTATAGAAGTTGAATTTGAATTCTTTAGTATTATAAAGTGTTTAATAACATAATCATTTAGATTTTTTTTGAGATCTGGATTATTTCTTTTTGGTCCATTGTATAAAATGAAACGTTCCAAAAATGTATCTTAATATCCAACTTACCCATGGGAAGACACTTCAATGATGAGATAAACTTTTTCATAGCTTATATTTTCCATGATTCATTCATTATTTGACTATATTTAATTTGTTTAATATAAAGATCTTAACTACAATTTCTATTCTGGTGAATATCATAGAGTGTTCAATATCCAAGGAAGTACATTTTCAATTTGGACTTTATTTAACGTGAAATAAAAATATCATCTCTTTGAAAGCCTGGGTTAGTTGCTGTGGGGAAATAAATAAAAGGAGAGGAGATAATATGTTTGGGATAGGGAAAAAATAAATAGCAAAGCATCTCACTGGATGAAATTAAAAATGACGTTATCAAGTGAGAAAATGGATTTTAAATCAGGTGTGTAAGAAGCTCATTGACTTATGAAAAAAAGAAGGAAGGAAGAGAATCTCTGCACTGAAGCACAGACATTAAGATGCCAAAATATGCCCAAATACTATGTAGGAAAAAACAGGTAGACAAGCGCGCTTCAAACCCTGCCGGGAAACAAGTCAGGGGAATCCACAGCAACACTTCAGAACTTTGACATCAGCGGCCCAAGTGGGTGCTTTATGACGGCATTTATTCCAGTCACAAAATAATCTCATCTGAAATCTCACCTCTATGTCTCCCAGATGAAACCAATTAAGTTCTAATATAAATATGTAAATGAATTCTTCATGACAAATATTACTTTGGCGATTGGTAAAACTGTTTTCTAAGCTGCATGTTAACATATTTCTAAAAGCATCTATCAATCTCTTCTTAATTGCCTTCAGAATGAAATACATATTCCTGTATTTCAGGATTCGGGATCATTGTGACTTGGTCTCTGAATACTTATCCACCTTCTTTTCTGACACATTCCCTTTAGTCTACTCTAGTTATGTTAGTTTCTTCGTTCTCTTCATGTTCCAAACACAGTTACAAAGCCATCCCTGAATAAACCACTTCTTCTGTCTTCCACTGCCACATAATACATATTGTGCTAGAAAATTCTTAGGAATTGATGATCCGCCCATTATTTTCATATTTTTATGAATTTATGCCTTTTAAAATTCTTTTAAGTATTTTGCCACAAGGAGCCCAGGTGATGCAATTGTTAGGATACAGCCTTGGAAACCCAATGGAGCAGCGTGTTGAGGAAGTTGATGTGAATTGGAATCAACTGAACAGCAAGGTATGTCTTGATATAACATAGCCTTAGAGCAGTAGTTCTCAACCTGTGGGTCGCGACCCCTTTGGGGGGGTCTAACGACCCTTTAATAGGGGTCACTCTGTTCATAACAGTAGCAAAATGACAGTTACGAGGTAGCAACGAAAATAACTTTATGGTTGGGAGGTCACCACAACATGAGGAACTGTATTAAAGGGTTGCGGCATTAGGAAGCTTGAGAACCACTGCCTTAGAGTAAAAAGGAGACCAGTGTGTAATTCCATTTCAATATCACTGTGATTGTTTTGTACTCTGAAGTTACATTTTCCCTTATTTTTAAATTGGCCTTTATATAAAATAAATGTATCTGACTAGTTTAATAAAGTCGGTGACAAGCTGCTTGTTTTATAGTTTATGGTTTAGAGTAAGTTTATAATATATTTGCATAAAATGAACCCGCATAAACACAAACAAAAATATTGTCACAGCGTTGCCTCAGAAAATTAACGGTTGAGGGGGGCTTGGCAATTTGCAAAGTAACATACAATGTGCACATTATTTGTTTAAAGACATTATATACACTTCCAAATTATTATTGTCGTTGTGGTTATCGGTACAAGATTTTTCCTCAGGAAGCAAGCAGAAGCAGTGGGGCGTATTCCTAAATCCACCGAGGCGTGTCACCTGTGGAAGAAGACAGGGACACAAAGAGGAAGAAGAGTCTTGGGCTGCAGCAGCGTTCCAAGAATGTTTTCACCGGGCCAGTGGGGAGTCTAAAGGCCATGTCGCCCATGAATTTATCCCCGCGTCTTTTAAAAATTGGTCACTTGCGTCTCCCCGTCATGCTCCTACCTGAGCGGGGAGCATCTGATAAGAAACTGGGCAAGAAGGCAGTGCGGAATCTAGAGGGAAATCAGCTGGGGCCGTTAATCAATCGTGCTTCCTGTGGCAGCTTTGGTGGGTGCATTTACAGTGTTTGCACTGTCATGCCTTATTATGGGATATTAAGCAATTGATATTGTTACTGTTGTTGTTGGGCGCCACTGAGTTGACTGACAGTAAATCGATATACAGCATGAGAAACCACTGTTGTCCTGCTTCATCATCACAATGGTTATATTTGAGTTCATTTTATTGAGGGTTTTCTTCTTTTCCTAGGATTCTCTAAAAGCCTGATGTACTTGTCTGGGGACTGATCCATCCAAATAAAATGTCTATAGCATGTGAGAAAAAGTCTCACCAGGTTCAAGTTTAAGAAGCGTTCTAACTGTCTCCCTTGCAGACAGATTTGTTAGTTCTTCTGGAAGTCCATGTCAATATTTTCCACCAAGACCACGGTTCAATTGCATCCAATCTTCTCTAGCCTTCCTTAGACATCGTCTAGGTTTCTTAGGCACATGAATAAATTGAACATATCATAGTTCGGGTCAAGTGCACCTTAGTTCACAAAGAGCTATTTCTGCTTTTTCAGACTTCAAAGACCTCTTGTGCAGTACATTTTTCCAATGCACTACATCTCCACATATCCTGGAAACTGCTTCCATAAGCTTTAGTTGTGTATCTGAGAGAATAGATCCTTCGCAACTTCAACGATTTCTCCATTTATCATAATTTTGCCTATCGGGTCCCGTTGTAAGGGTTTGTGTTTTATTTATAATTACATTGTAATTCATACTTGAAGCTGAGACTTTGATCATCAGTAAATGCTTCAATCTTCTTTGCTTTCAGCAAGCAAGGCTGTGTCATCTGACTGTTGAGGATTGTGAAGGAGCCTTCCTCTGATATTTAAAAAAATATATATTTTAAATAATATGATTGTCCAAAGTTGCTGTGTTTCAAAGTAGGGACCCATATGACCTTTGGGTGATTGGTAATCAAAATTTGATTGAAAATTATCTGGGGGGTTACATTTCAGATCATTAACTTTATGTACAACAATTTAACTACTAATAACCCCCACGATCATTTGCTCTTCACTGCCCCTTAATTTCTCTTCTCCATCTTGTCTCATTTCACTTAAGTTAGCACCCACTAACTAACTAGTCCAATGCTTTATCCTCCTTTCCTTAACCCCCACCCTCAGTTCCTGGAAATTACCACAGCCTCTTTCTTTAATATGAAAATCTTTATCTTTTTATTGTTCTTGTTGTTTTAATTTCCTTATAACAGTGGTCTCATATACTATGTCTCTTTTGTGATTGACTAATATCATTTAGCATAATATTCTCCAGCTGTATCCATGCATTGCGATATTTGTGTAGTTAATGGTGCATATGTACCCAAATTTCTTTATTCTCCTACTGATGGGCATTTACGTTGGTTGCATCTGTTTGCAGTTGTGAGCGGTGTTACAATGAGCACAGATGTGAATCTATCTGTTCACATGGTAATTCTTTCTTCTTCAGGGTATGTGCCCTACGGAAGAATTGCTGGATCGTAGGGAATGGCTATTCTCGGTTGTTTGAAATGCATATCACTTTCCAACGTGGATGTACATATTCACAGTCACATCAGCAGTGTTTGGGGGTTTCAATCACTTCACAGTAAATGCAGTGCTGACCACAAAGGATTGTCATCAACCATTTTAGATGCATTACGGGCCTATATGCATGAGAGCAGAACTGTGAGTTTTGCCTTTTTTTGAGGTACCACTGGGTTTCAAATCACCAAGCTTTGTTAAACACTTTTCTGTGTATACAATGGAGTGAAGAGATAGGAAAACAGCTGCCAGCGGATTTTATATTGTTTCTAGTTAATACATTCTCATTTAGGATAAAATAAGCAAAATATATTTTTATTTTAAAATACTTCACTCGCTTCTATCAGGTCACCTCTGACTCATACTGACTCTATAAGACAGAGTGGAACTTCCCCTTTAATTTTTCAAGTCTAAATATTTATAGTGGTAGAAAACCTCATCCTTCTCCTGAGGATCGCCTGGTTGTTTCCAACTGCGAACTTTGCAATTAGTATCCCAACTCATAACCTACTATGCTACCAGCGATCCTTATATAAAATACCTAGTGATTATAGAATGCATGAATTAAACCATACATTAGACTTGTACATGTTTTCCAAAGATTTAAAGCTCGTTTACTTGTAATTTACACAGTCTGAATCCTGATATTAACTTATTAAAATACCAGGGCTTTTTCAAGCGCATTGCTGTAAATGTGCCTCCCAGGCTTGACAAAATGTTGTGATAAGGCAATGTCCTATTGTAAATATGGAGATATGAATATTCAAGGTTAAGATTAACAAAATTATCTTTAGTCATATGTATAAAGTCCAAAATTATATTTAATTTAATTATTTTCATTTAATGTCTATCTCTGTCTACACCACTGCCCTGTCTGTATTCTAAATACAGAGCACATAATTCCAATGAAGTACTTAAAAAGAACGCTGGTGGTGTTATGATTGTACATTGAGCGTGGTCAGCAATTCAAAACCACCAGCAGCTCTGCAGGAGAAAGACTGGGGGTTCCACTCCTTTAAACAGTTGCAGGCTTGGAAACCCACAGGGGGTCTCTGTGAGTCAGCATCCACTCCATGGCAGTGAGTTATGAAACACATATGTGAATACATATGTGTAAGAGCACTTTAATAAATTCCTGCACAGTCTTCAAGTCTCAGTACATAAATATCTGTTTAGCAAAGTTAAAATATGTTTTGCCTAACACATTCTCCCAATTGCTAATTAGGCTATAAATTCCACCATTAAAATTTAAATGTAGTCATTTAATCCGGGTTAAAATTTTGTTCACTGTATGAATAATTTCTTTTAGAAAATGTAGTACGATACTATTTTTTAATAGGTGTTTGTTAAAGAGTCCCAACTCTCCAAGTTTTTCAAAATGTTTCACCACTCTATCATATCTGATATTAAGTGTTAACTCCTCCCTTAGAATTCTTCATCATATCTCCGAGTTCTGTGATTCACTGCAACATCTCACAGGACCCATGAACTGGCAAGAAAGTAGTTCATGGGTTGTGAAGGCTAGCAAGTGTCAAATGCATAGTTCTGATGTCAAGATGCAGGGTCCCCCTGCCCCATCCAGTAGGAGAGACTGGCAACTCAAATTGGGAGGTCAGATGGCAGGTTGCCTATTCACAAGGCTAGGAAAGCTTGCAAATCATGGATGTTCAAGCAATAAGTTGCTTGCTCAAGCAGGAAAAGCCCATGGTGGGGTTCAGCCTGTTTGCACCAGTACTGTAGATTCGATTCCTAATTTTATTGTTGAATTCAGCTAACTGGTTATGAAAATGGCCCTGTAATCAGGGTTTTCTCTAAGGGGAGTGACTGCAGCGACGACCTAATGTGGAAATCACAAATTTACATTCCTTATTCTTTTTAACTAGGACTTTCTCTGTACAATAGCATATTCTAAATGGAATTACATAATGTTCATTCCATCCATACTTATAAAAAATAGAACAATTCTTGTAATATTTATTCATTTCATAAAATTCATTATACTTTTAGGGAAATACATGTTTATTCCCTTGAGTTTGCTACTTATGTAAAGAAACATATTACACGAAGCTTTGTTTGTATAATATCTTTATGCCAACCAACTAGAGGGTGACTTGCTGCCATTTGTTTCCTCTTTGTGTTACTCCAAATTCCCATGAGATATTATGAGTAAATTTGAAATTCCTGAAAATATACAAAGAGTTAAAGATATTGTCAGAAAATTGTTGCAGCTCAGCAGAAGCAAAAAGAGGTTTTTCAAAGATGAACATAATATGTATAGAGAAGAGAAGTTGAGTTGCCTAATTTTTTGCAATATTTCAAACATAAAGATGATTGTCTAACTGGCTTACCTCTAAAGTAACCAGATCTTACTCCTATAGTGAAAAAATCATTAAGTACAAATCACCAAGCCCATGATTCCTGGATCAGAGAGATGAGTATTTCAAGTGAAGACTCCAATCATGATACAATATGGAAATATCTTAACAGCAGTTTATAATTGTCAGATACTATTCATTTTTATTAATCCTACAACTTTCTTATAACAATCTAGTTTAGTAACTGTATGAAATAATAAACCACCTTTCCAAATTATATATATATATATATACAATCATTATGACAACAAACTAGTTAAATGATTTAAATCCCACCACTGGCTAAACCCAACCATAGATGGCGACACTTGTCTGTCAGTTTGTTGTACTGTGGTGGCTTGTGTGTTGCTGTGAACTGGAAGCTATGTCCCTGGTATTTCAAATGCAAGCAGTTATGCACAGAGCTTCCAGAACCACAACACACAATGAAGACCTCAGCTCATCTCCTCAGAGGGATGAGCCAATGGAAACCTAATGCATAACTTCTAAATATTGTCAGATAACAAAGGCCTAATGAATAGAAGCAGAACCGTGTCAGACATAGGGACACAGAATAGGCACCTTGAACGCATAAAGATAGATAGACTGGGCATTAGTGAGCTGAAATGGTCTGGTACTGGCCATTTTAAATCAGAAAATCCTATGGTTTACTATGCTGGGAATGACATACTAAAGAGGAACGGTGCGGCATCTATCATGAAGTCCGACACTATCTGTGATAGGATTATATCTGTCTACCTTCAAGGAAATGCAATGATTATACAACTTTATGCACCAACCATAAAATCGATACAATGATTATTCAACTTTATGCACCAACCATAAAAACTAGTAAGGAAGAAATCGAAGACTTCTACCAAGGACTTAAATCAGAAACTGATCAAACATGCAATCAGGATGCATTGACAATTATTAATTATTTGAATGCAAAAATTGGAAACAGAGTAGTTAGAAAACATGGACATGGTGTTAAAAACAAAACTGAAGATTACTTGGTAAAATTTTGAAAAACCAATGACTTGTTCGTGGAATATAATTTCTTTCAACAACACAAAAGGTGACTGTATTCCTAGACTTCCACAGAGGGAATTCACAGAAATTAAAGTGACTTCATTTTTGAGAAGACATTATATCAGCAGCTGACTGGAACAGACCATCAATTGCTCATACATAAGTTCAGGACAAAATTGAAGAAAATTAAAACAATTTCCATGAGAGCCAAAATATGACCTTGAGTCTATCCCAGCTGAATTTTGAGAACATGTCAAGAACAGATTTGGTGCATTGAACACTAATGACAGAAGACCTGATGGACTCTGGGAGGACATAGAGAATGTCATTCAAGAAGAAAGCAAAAGGAATATTAAAAAGACAGGGAAAAATAGATCAAAGTGGATGTCATAAGAGACTCTGAAACTTTCTCTTAATAATAGAGTGGCCAAATCAAATTGAATAAATAATGCAATCAAAAAGCTGAACAGAAAATTTCAAAGTGGAGCTTGAAAAGACGAAGCCAAAGACAATGAAATGTGTAAAGACCTAGAATTAGAAAACCAAAAAGGAAGTACACACTCAGCACATTTTAAACTGAAAGAACTCAAGAAAAAAATGTAATCCTTGAGTCGAAATCTTGACAGAGTTTATGGGTAAAACATTCAGTTATGCAGGAAGCGTTGAAACAAGATGGAAAGAACACACAGTGTCACTATACCAAAATGAACTACAGCGGTTGACATTCCACAGTTTCAAGGGGTAGCACATGAGAAACAACCAATGGTGTGGGAGGAAGAGGTCCACGCTGCACTGAAGGCATTAACCAAAGCAAAGCTCCAGGAATTGATGGGAATGAAATATTTCAACAAATGAAATATTTCTACCAACGGATGAAGCACTGGAAATACTGGAAATTTTCACTTGCCAGTAATTAGGAAGACAGTTATTTAATTAATTAACTGCAAGAGATCCACATTTGTACCCATTCCAAAAAAAGGTGATCCAACAGAACGGTCAAATTACAGAATGCTAACATTGATATTACATATAAGTAAAATTTGTATGTGATATCACTGAACCTCCAACGTTTACTGCAGTCCATTGACAGGCGAGCTTTACAGGCCAGCGTTGGTGCCATCAGAGGCTCTTTGCTACTGCAAGGAGAGATCTGAAAACATCTCCTTGTGTTTGTTTGACTATGCCATGGTATTTCACTGTGTGGACCATAACAAAGTGTGGACAGCCTTGAGAAGAATGGGAATTCCAGAATACTTCATTGTGCTCGTGCATGACTTGCACATAGACCCAAGGCAGTTGTGGAACGAAACAAGGAAATGATGCAGGATATAAAATAAGGAAAGTTGCACGGCAATGTTGTGTACGTTCCTCATACTTATTCAGTCTGCATGCTGAACACATCCTGAGAGAAGAGGAATTATGTGAAGAAGAAAAACCAGACATCAGGGGTGGAGGAAGGATTGCTGACAATCTGCAGTATGCAGATGACACACCTTCCTTGCTGAAACTGAGGACTTGAAGAATTTACTGAGGAAGATGAAGGATCGCAGCCTTCACTATGGATTACAAGTCAATGTAAAGAAGGTCCAAATCCTCACAACTTTACCAATAGGTAACATCTTTATAAATATAAAAAAATTAACGATGCCAAGGATTTCTCTTGCTTGTATCCACAATCAATGCTCATAGAAGCAGCAGTCAAGAGATCAAAAGAAGTGTTGTATTAGGTAAATCGCAGTACAATAGCTTTCAAGCATTTGGAAAAGCAAAGATGTTACTTTGAGGACTAACGTGCACCTGACACAATTCATGGTATCTTCAGTGGTCTCATATGCACGTGAACGTTGGATGCTGCAAAAGGACGATGGAAGAGCGATTGCGGCATCTGCATGATGGTGCTTGAGAAGAATACTGAGAGTGCCACAGAGTGCTACACGGACAAATCCATCTTTCTTGGAATAAATATGGCCAGTGTTTCCAGGACATGGAGACTTTGTCTTACATCCTTTGCACATATTTTCAGGAGAGTCCAGTCCCTAAAGGAGGGCATTATGTTTGCTAAAGTAGAGAGGCAGCTACAAAGAGGAAGATGCTCAATGAGCGGGCTCAGTGGCCACAACAATGTGCTCAGGTATAGGAGCCATGCCAACAAGGTCCCTGGGCTCTGCTGTGCCTTGAGTCCTTGTAGGTCAGAACTGATGATATGACACCTGACAACAAGAGTCACTCTGTTCTTACAACTGCTTGCCAAAATACCATCATTCGGTTGACCACAAAATGCTACATCACTTCATGGCAGAATCCTGGCCCTCTCAAGATGACATAAGTCCTACCACAGGGGGCAAGTCTGTAGGCCTCAGAAGCTTTCCTTGACACTGGATGCAGATCTCATGCTCAGGGACATCCAGAGTGTTGACGTGTGCCACAGTTTCAAGTAAGATGGGACTCGCCATACGCCTGCCACATTAATGTACAAAACAAATCATTCCCAAATGGGATTCTGACCATACCCATAGAAGTGGAATGCTTAATATATCCCCAAATTGAGGACTATTGCTAGAAGAACTATAACAAGTAGCTCACTGAACCATATCCATATAGAATCTGTAAGTATCTTTCAATCCCTCTAGAACACAAAGTTTTAAATGTTTTCAAATGGAGATGATTTACATTCATACCAGTTTCCAAATAGTGAATTTTTAAAAGAAGATAATTTAGTCCTATTATTGAAGCATATTCTATTTTTATTTTTGGCCAGCATTTGTATAGAGCTTACAAGTGGAACACTAAAGAAAATTAAGATGTTACTTAACAAATTTGCGTAAGTTGTGAGAACATATTAAACAGTTTTCATATTAGTGCATCCACTAGCCAATCAAACTACCAATACAAGTTACTGTAGCAATGGAAGTGGATTTTAGCTCCTGAATGTCTGTGTGTTAGTTAGTTAGTTTTTGTTGTTAAATCCTCCTTTTATGCCTATATTAGAAATATATTATTTTTATTTAATGTGATGAGTCAAAATGAGAGGTATAGCTAGAGGACTGACTAGACTGGTTCTCTACAGTTCGCTGAGTGTGCAGTTGGACAGATCACTGCATAATCCATTCAATCCCACAAGCCAGCTGCACATACTTCAAAACTCCAGCGCTCTCAGAGCAGTGGCAGTAAGCACATCAGACAATCTGAGGTAGCTATTTAAACATTCTAAGGAACCAACAGGGTTATGATTTCTTAATCTGCTGACAGAAAGACACAAAGAATTAAAGCAAGACTCAAGAGGCCAGTTGGAGACAGAGTGTTTCTAAATTATGTTTATAAAACTTTAAAGACTTTAAAGTGTATAAGAACACACACAGGAAAGAAAGGCATACAATGCCAGAGAGCTGAAGCTGCAATCTGGATTCTTCCCGGTCTCACCTGAGCTTTTTTATGAAGTTTGAGAAATGCCTTTTGACTAATCAACTAATTTTGAAGTTTATAGGGAAGCTCCAGCATTGTATATTTGAAATACAAGCAATCATTTGCATAACATCTCTGCCAGCATTGAAGGCTTTAACTCTGGACAAGTGGTATAAATCCACTGAATGACAGTTTCCTCCTTTGTTGAATGGAGGTTTTAATACCTATTCAAAGAGTTCTTGAATAAAATATTGTCTAGGAATATCTAGCACAAAATATGGATTCTAAAGTTGAAGTAGAATCTGAACCTGCCTACTTAATTATCTAGAATATGTGTTCTAGAAAATGTGTAGAAATTTAATATTTCATACAGTAAATCATACTACTTAAGTCATGTCTCCTCTCAAATTTCCTAAACACTTGTATGCCAGGTATTTACCATTCAATTGACAGATTAAAAGGCATTTAGGATACTTTATTTTGCAGACTGGAATCCAAACTAGAGGTTCTTTGATTGTTTGCTTGTTTTCTGTTTTTATTATATGATTTTCTGTATATGACGCCCAAGATAAGTATATCTATATACACAGTGATTGGATTGATTATTGCTTAGGGGCATAGCAGGGGAAGATGGAGAAAATAGAGATCTGACAACAATATGTAAGTACAAGAAGAAAATGTTCTAAAATTGATTGTGGTAATGATTGCACACATCTTAGGGTAATAGAATGACTAAATTGTATTATATGTGAAGTATATTCCAATTAAAATAATATTAATAAAATTTTCTTTTAATGTAAATAAGAGACTGTGGTCATGATTTCTCCAGACAGACAAAAAGTCTAGGGAAGATATTGGTAGAGCAAAGGTGAGGTGGAGAGTAAGAGAGAGCGCACAGTCTCACAGCAGTAGGGAAGAGATGTCAGGACTCTACTTCCAGAGGAATATAGATGAGAGTAATTTGTATTCAAAGCACCTAGCCCTGTGCCAAGAAGATACGTGTTCAGACATGTCTGTTGCATGAAAGACTGATTGATTTTCAGTGAGGTCATGCCATGTAAAACTCTCTGTCATAAACATTTAGCTCCAGCTATTTCATCTTTTAGACTAAGCCGTAAGGTCAGACGAGTATATCTTTACATTTTCCATGGTCTTTTAACCTGCCAGGAAGGACACATGCGGCCTGATAGTGATGGATTTGGAAATGTAGCATTTCTCTTTCTTTGTGCCCTCAAATTGAAAGAGGTTTGATTCACTAAATCCATATTAATATGATTAATAGCAGGTATAATAAAATCACAACTTTCTCTCATTTCAGCTCAAATATTTATAGAGAATCATTACATCAACTGTTTATCATTACATGTCCATATACATACACAGATACATTCAAACATATATGTAATGCACAGAGAAATAATCTTTTCATTTATAAAAATGGCCTTTCCCCATGTTTTCTCATGAAGAGTGGAGTAGAGGGAGAGAATTTGAAAACCTCTGGAGAAGATAGAAAATAGGTTTTCTCCTTCATGTATCTCATTTTATTAAAGCATCATTTCATGTGCTAAAAAGAGATCAGAGAGCAGAGAAGAGGAAATAGTACCAGAAAATGCTTATATAAAATGTATACCATTAGTGTACAAAGTAAATCTCCCTTATATACAGGATCTCTTATATGGCATTTCTCTGCTCTTGTGTCTGTAATCTTTACAGCACTCAGAGATATGCTGTCAGCCCATTTAAAAATGAGAATGCTATACCACAGAGTTATAGCATGCATCAACAGCCCAAAGCCAATATAAAGTTGGAGACTGGATCTTTTCTTCTCAGGGTGCATTTTTATTTCAGTATCTTACCATGTCTATATTTTGCACTCATCATATATATTTGTGGATTTTTTTATTCCAAGTGAGCAGTGCTTTCATTGGTATTGAATCGAAAGCTTTTGCGATTTCACTCACAAAACTATGAAATACCTGAAATAACTTAATGTTCCTGATACCTATCAGAAACCTGGTCATGGAATGGTTATGTCTTAGGCTGCTAAGAGTAAGTTCAGCAGTTCGAAACTACCAGCTGCTCCTCAAGAGAAAGATGATGCTTTCTATGCCTGTAAAGATGTACAGTTTCTGGAACCTGGAGGGGGTAGTTGTACCCTATCCTATTCTGTAGGTTCGCTATGTGCATAATTGACTTGATGACAGTGGTTTTTGTTCTTGTTTATAACTACAGAGATAAATGGACAAGTGACATAACTGTGTCATTTCTCTTTTTCATTCTTTCGCAGTTAGTTATAGATGAGATAGGGAATATCAACCCTAATTTAGATTTGGGGCTAGGATTCTTAGTGGTTGGGAAAATAAGATCTAGTGTTTTCACATTATGAAATCTAGCAAAATGTTATTGTCTTCATAATGAGATCATCTGTGAGTAGCCAGCCAACCGAAAAGAAGTTTCCTCAGGGTTGAGGACTTCTTCCAATATAAATGGAAGTTTTGGAAAACTTCTTGCTTTTTGCTTAGTCTCGATCTGGCATTCGGCTCATTGATTTCTGATTCTTTGGAACTGAGCCTACAACTTTCCACTTTATCTGCTAATTTTGGGAGTCATCAATATGCTGTTGACATTGGATTCATTCACCACTGTAGCAACAAGCTTGTTGTCTTTTTGGTGATCTCAGGTTCACCACCCCAGAGTCAAGAAAAGTCTTGAACCTAACTTCCAAGTCCCAGTAACTTGGAATCTGCAGGCTTCAACAATTTAAGTCATTTTATTTTCTTTATAAACTTCACTGGTTTTGTTTCTCTAGAAAACCCAGCCTAAGACAGTGGTCCATTTATTTTTCTTACTTGATATTGAAAAGACCATTCAACCCAGCAGAGAAAAAATAAATAAAGATATTGCCCTTAGGATCTTCAATGTCTTTTTCCAGTCTATTTTCTTTGTGAATTGCAAGAAATAATCCTAGATACACATAACAAGACAGAGAGAATAACAACTAGACTTGGTCTCACAGCTTGCTCTAGCAATTACTACCACAAGACCTTAAGTAACCGTTAACTTATTTCCCATGCACCAAAGTGATTCCTTTTACATTTAATATATATCATTTAATGCTATTCATCAAAATATATTATCTCACTGACTACTAATCTGTTTTATTACTACTTCCCTCACTCCTTTCAGGCCTTCATCAACGTTTCCTGATATAATATCTAAAATTGCAAATACTGTTTATTTCTTCCCATCCTTGTCTGTCTTCTTTTCTCTGTAGTATTTATCACCTTCAAAAATGACTTTAATATGCTGTTAATTTTTATTTTTGCTTATTTCATATATTTCAAAATAAATTCTTTATTTTAATCAGAACACTGATTGAGCAGTGATTAATCATTGGGCTATGAACAGAAAGATCTGTGGTTCAAAGCCACCAGGAGTTAAGGAAGACAGCTTCCTTAAATTTTTACAACCTATTAGCTAAAACAATACCCTTGAGTTTTCCCCAGTCATAGGAATACTACAGGGCAGATTAGAAGAGTTTTAAAGGCTACAAATCTTTACAGAAGCAGAACACCACATCTTCCTTTTGTAAGGCTACTGAAGAGCATTCAGCTCAGAATATAACTACAGTTCTACCAAAGAACTTTTGGATCCCTGCTGAAGGAACTCTCCTCTGGCTTACACTCATAGGCTTGCTATGAGTTGGAATTCACTCAAGAGCAATTGGCTTGGTTTGTAAGTATTTTTTAATGTAAGTTTAAGTCCCTGTTACACATGGAACACCATATATATGTATTAAAATAACAGCAAATAAATCAGTTAGTTATCTATAATCTTTAAAGCGTAGTTAAATAAAACTGTCATTTATTATTAAGTCTGATATTGCTACTTACTTTCAGATGTATGAGAACTAGTGATGGAGATGCCATCCTGGATTTGTAACTTGCCTCATACAATATTTTAAAATACCCAAACTCACTGCCATCTCATCCCGACCCTCTAAGACAGGACAGAATTGCCCCCCTGGGAGTTTCTGAGACTTCAACTCTTTACTGGAGTAGAAAGTCTTATCTTTCTCCCTTCTAGGTAGCAGCTGACCATGTAATCACTACATCACCAGGGCCCCTGTTTTACTAATAAGACATTATAGATGCCTTCTTATTAAAAAGTGCTCAAAAATGTGTGTTGTTGATAACAATAATCACAGTTACATCTATGTTGATGCAGATGTCTCCAGGGTATACAATAAAAGATTCCACTTGTTCCTGGTGCTGGTTCATCATTACCATATATTTAAAATTTTGACCTATCTTTATATATATATATATATATATTCTCACATGTAGTTTTAAAAATAATAGAGACTACTACATTCCTGGGGTGAGGTCCAGGTAGTATGACAGCAGATACATATGGTAGCTAACTAAAAAGGGAAGGGAAAAAAGAAAAAAAAGAAGGCTATCAGGGAACAGAGAACTACCCCCCCTCCCCAAGGGGAGGTTACTGTTTATAGCTCCACAGGGAAAGAGGGACCAGATTTCAACCCGGTGTTCTAAGATTTGACTTCAACATACCAGAATGAAGCAGGGAACCAGTAGAGAGGTCTGAGGGGCCTTCCCCAATCCCAACTATATGGACAGCAGTCCCTTCCCTCAGAAGAATTTACTTCAGATGACAGCACTGAAGCTACAGCTAGGAAAGAGACATGTCTGATCAGAGTGCACGGGAGCAAATGAAGGTAGAAGGAAAGAGAGTGGAGCATATCCTGGCCCACGAAGCCCTGAGGACGATATTACTACTCAGAGCAGCCAATGCACAGAGAGGATCACATGGCCGGCCCCACTATGAGACATGACATCCCTCACTGACCAACAGCCTAAGGCGCACAACCCTGGAGACGCAGTGCGGGAATTGCACCCAATCTGATCCCACCACACCTAGACAAAACACTAAGAGTGTAAGACAGAACAGCAAGGGGAGCAGAGCAAAGAAGTCCTGAGGGAATACCAAAAATAGACTTTGGGGTCAGGGCATGGCACCCCATCAGACCCCACTGGAAAAAACTCCTAAAGGTCAACAAACAGACCTTGAACTATTTACAGGCTTTTCTTTTGGTTGTTGTTTTGTTTTCTTTTGTTGCTTTGTCTTGATCTGTCTTGTTTTTGTGCATATTAGTATCTCTGCAGGTCTATCGAGGTAAGATAGGCTGGATAAACAATCTGGAGGAGAAAACAACTGGACAGATAGTTCGGGGTGGGGGGCATGGGAGAGGGGAAGGCAGGGAAAAAGAAGTGGTGTTAACAAACCTAGGAAAAAGGGAACAACAAGTGATCCAAAATCGGCTAGGAGGGTGTAAGAGGCCTAGTAGGACTTGATCAGGGGCACTGTAAACGGGACAAGAGGAAAGTAAAAGGAAATAGAGCAAACGACTAGGAGGAAAGGGCCATTTATAGAAGTCCAAATACAGGCATGTACATATGTAAATATATTTATATATGATGATAGGAAAGAGATCTATGTGCATATATTTATAGGTTTCATATTAAGGTATCAGATGGACAGTGGGCCTCCACTCAAGTACTCCCTCAGTGTCAGAACACTTTGTTCTATTAAACTGGCATTCCATGATGCTCACCTTTTTGACACAATCGCTAAAGACAAAGTGGTACATAAGGAAATGTGGTGAAGAAAGCTGATGGTGCCCGGCTATAAAAATATATAGTGCCTGGGATCTTAACCTCCCTGGTGGTAATCCTGAGTGTGGCTTGGGGTAAATCTTAACTGTCAGAAGAAGGTTATCATACCTGGAATGTCTACTAGAGAAATTAAAATGAGTAATTTCTTAAGAATTACAGGCCTACACTATAAAACAACAAATTTTATGGAAAACAATGTACCACTTTGGGTACAAAATTACTGACATAATTAGACTGCCAGGGAGATTAAAGGCCTGAAGATAAACTAGTGGCCTTCTCTCTGAGAAGCCACAATGCCCACATGGAAGAAGCACACCAGCCTGTGTGATAATGAGGTGTTGATGGGATCAGGTATCATGTATAAAGAACAAAAAATCATATCATTGTGAATGAGGGGGAGTGTAGAGTGGTGACTCAAAGCCCATCTATAGGTAAGTGGACCTCCCTTCACAGAAGGGCCACAAGAGGTGAAAACATACAACTTTCCTCTAGTTCTTTAATGCTTTCCACCCCATCCCCACTATCATGATCCCAATCCTATCTTACAGATCCGGCTAGAACAGAGGATGTACGCTGGTACAGATGGGAACTGGAAACGGACTACAGGACAAATGAACCTCCCAGGACCAATAGTGAAAGTGGGGATACTGGAAGGGTGGAGGGAAGGGAAGGTAGAATGGGGGACCCAATCACAAGGATCTACCTATGACCCCCTCCCTTGGGGATGGACAACAGAAAAGTGGGTGAAGGAAGAAGTCTGACAGTGTAAGACATGACAAAATAATAATGTTATAAATTATCAAAGTTTCATGAGGGAAGGGGGGCTGGGAGGAAGGGGGAAAAGTGAGGAGCTGATACCAAGGACTTAAGTAGAAAACAAATGTTGTGAGAATGATGAAGGCAACAAATGTACAAATGTGTTTGACACAATGGGTGTGTGATAAGAGTATGGATTGTGGGTTCTTCTTGCCAACCTCTTTCCGTCTCTCTCGCGCCTCCGGTCCCAGTGTCATGTGTGTCGCTCCACTCGCGGCCGCCGCCGCGCGCTCCATGAACACCTTCTCCGCGCACCCGCAGGCCGGCGGGCAGCCGTGAGCCTGGCCTCGCTGCAGGGCCAGGTGCTGCTCATCGAGAACGCGGCGTCGCTCTGAGGCCCCACGGTCCGGGACTACAACCAGATGAACGACCTGCAGCGGCGCCTCGGCCCCCCAGGCCCGGTCGTGCTAGGTTTCCCGTGCAACCAGTTTGGGCATCAGGAGAACGCCAAGAATGAAGAGATTCTGAATTCCTTCAAGCACTGTCCGACCTGGAAGCGGGTTCGAGCCCAACTTCTGCCTCTTTGAGAAGTGCGAGGTGAACGGCGCCAATGCACACCCGCTCTGCCTTCCTCCCGGAGGTCCTGCCGGCGCCCAGCGACGATGCCACCTCTCTCATGACGGACCCCAAGCTTATCACCTGGTCGAGAAGTTCCTGGTGGGCCGCGATGGTGTGCCTGTGCGCAGGTACAGCCGCCGCTTCCCCACCATGGACCTTGAGCCCGACCTCCAGGCCCTGCTCTCCAAGGGGCCCCGCAGTGCCTATGGCGCACCGCCCTCCCGAAGGCTGCCTGGCAGGCACTACGTTGCCTGCCTTGTGTGGGGTCTTCATCAATGAGGGTGTTTCTTCTAAACCCGAATGGAGGAACACCTGATGTCCAGGAAAGCCCCCGCTGGTGGGCACTAGCCCTGCCCGTCCCAGCCTCCCCTCCCAGATCAAATAAAATTGTTCCGTGTGTAAGGAAAAAAAAAAAGAGTATGGATTGTGATAAGCATTGTACAAGTAAAAACTGAGCATAGTTCTCTGAGGATTCATGCAGGTTATTTTTCATATTGAAGCATTTCCCTGAGCCTAATACTCATTTTTCTAATTAAACACTTCTTTTTGTACTTTGGCTTTTGGTTTTATTTTATAATTTAATAGATCTTAATATATTCTCAATACCAATATTTCTAAAATTGGCAAATGCTTTTTTCCATTCTGTGGCTTATCTATATTTTAACATGATTGTTATGAGGATAATTTTGATGAGCTACAATTAATTAAAATTATTCCTGTATAAGTCACGCTTTTTAAATGAACTATAAGTACTCATTTACAAAACTAGATTTTTTTGAAAACGTAGGATATTCATGGGTTAGATTTAAATCTATGATGTATTTTATAAAGTGTGAGATTTCTGTCATATTTGTTCAATTGGCAGTTTCAGTTATGGATATCCAGTTGCCCTAATGTAATTTAGTATAAAAGCCATCCTTTTTCCACAGAAGAGCTTTCACACCTATCTCTCTGTTCTTCCTGTGACACTGATCTATATGTTTCCCTCTGTGAATATTACACAGTGTTGAGTAATATAGTTACATAGTACATTAGGTTATAATACATTAGGACATTAAGTAAATGGATTCATCTCATTTCATTCTTCATTTCAAAATTGTAAAATCTATTCTAATTGTTTGCTTTTCTACATACACTTTTAATTATGTTGTTTATACATATAAAATGTCTTGCTTAAGTTTTGAAAGTAATTATAGGAAATCTCTATCAAATTTGGGAGAATTGACATATTTAACACTTTTAATCTTCTGATCCAGGAACATAATATGTATCTCCATTTACTTTGAAATTCTTTCATTTCTTGAATGAGCATATCTTCATTGACACAGTACACCTGAGAGAAAATGGTATGGGGGTCATGCCTGATCTCCTTCACCTTCACAAAGGAGAAGATAAGTCCAATCTCACATTAGTCCAAGGACAATTTCACCTTTCATTCTTTCTTCTTCTTTTTAATCATTTTATTAGGGGCTTATACAACTCTTATCACAATCCATACATGCATCAATTGTGTTAACCACATTGGTACATTCATTGCCCTCATCCTCAAAACATTTGCTCTCCACCTAAGCCCCTGGCATCAGGTCCTCATTTTCCCCCTCCCTCCCTATTGTACCCTCCCTCATGAACCCTTGATAATTTATAAATTATTATTTTGTCATATTTTGCCCTGTCCAATGTCTCCCTTCACCCACTTTTTGGTTTTCTGTCCCCTAGGGAGTTTACAGGTAGACCCACCCTCCCTCTACCCTCCCAGTATTACCACTCACACCACTGGTTCTGAAGGGATCATCCTCCCTGGATTTCCTGCGTTTCCAGTTCCTATCTGTACTAGTGTACATCCTTTGGTCTAGCCAGATTTGTAAGGTAGAATAGGGATCATGATAGTGGGGGAGGAGGAAGCATTTAGGAACTAGAGGAAAGGTGTATGTTTCCTTGTTGCTACATCTTACCCTGACTGGCTCGTCTCCTCCTCAAGACCCTTCTGTAAGGGGATATCCAGTGACCTACAAATGGGCTTTGGGTCTCCACTCCACACTCCCTCCTCATTCACTATGATAAGACTTTTTGTTCTGACAATGCCTGATACCTGATCCCTTTGACACCTCGTGATCGCACAGGCTGGTGTGTTTCTTCCATGTGGGCTTTGTTGCTTCTGAACTAGATGGCTGCTTGTTTACCTTCAAGCCTTTAAGACCCCAGATGCTATATCTTTTGATAGCAGGGCACTGTGATCTTTCTTCACCACATTTGCTTATTCACCTGCTTTGTCTTCAGTGGCTGTGTTGGGAAAGTGAGCACCTGAATGCCAATTTAATAGAAGAAGGCTGGATGAACAATCTGGAGGAGAAAACAACAGGACCAACAGTTCCAAGGGGACTTAGGAGAAGGGAAGGTGGGGGGAAAGTTAGCGGTGTTAACAAACCCAGAGATAAGGGAACAAGTGATCCAAATCGGTGGTGAGGAGGGTGTAGGAGGCCTGGTAAGGCATGATCACGGGTAATGTAACCAAGAGGAAGGACTGAAACCCAAATGAAGACTGAGCATGATAGTGGGACAAGAGGAAAGTCAAAGCAAATAGAGAAAAGAACTGTGAGGCAAAGGGCATTTATAGAGGTCTAAATAAATGCATATTCATATGCAGATATATTTATATATGAGGATGGGGAAATAGAACTATGTACATATGTTTATAGGTTTAGTATTAAGGTAGCAGAAGGACATTGGTCCTCCACTTAAATACTCCCACCTTTCATTCTTTACCCTATTCTGATACCAACTATCAACCACCCCTCCCAGGGTACTGTACATTCCTTACACTCTATTTTTCATCTGCATTTCATAATTCATTGCAATGGCCACACATAAACCATCTAAAATACTATGATTATTTTTGTTTATTAAGGGAGTTAACCCATCATCACAAATTATGATCAATAAAACTTTAAAGATCTAGTCTTTTGCCTTCTCAAGCCTCTTCAGAGACACATATTTCCTTGTTCCTTCACCTATCACCCAAGTGGTCCTTTGTTTCTGTTCTTGTTCCCTGGCTAGGAAACCCACCAAGGTGTCTCACATTCTTGAGGTGGCCCTCTTATGTCCATACTTCCAAAATTAAGTCTCTGCTGCTTCTACTGTCTGTCTAAAATTAAAAAGGGAGTTTACATGTGCCCAATGCTGTCTCTTCTTTTTGATGGCTCAAGCGTATTTTCTTTTCCTGCTCTGAGATGGCACTCTTTTATTCGGAGGAACAGCAAAAACCTGACAAATCACCAAATGTAATTTCACAGCAGCTTATTTGCATAGTCCTCCCCTATCACTGGTATGACTTATACAGCTAAAAGAGTCATAAGTAAAAACCCACAATGCCCTTCTGCATATATTTTCCTTATATTTACACCTAAGTATTGCTTTCTCTTTGTGATTGTTAATGGCATTTATTTTCTCAATTGTACTATCCATGTATATTGTTAGTAGATAAAAATTCAATGGATTTTTATTTGCATATATAGTATCCCATTAACATCGTGGACTCAATTAATTATAGGATTTCTGAAGTAGAACATTTTTGAAATTTCTATTCAGAAAGGTATGCCATCGGTAAATAAAATTGTAGTCTTCCTTTTTTTTAACTGTAGTAATTAAATTTTATTTTCTGCACTGATTAGAACTTCTAGCATTGGGTTGATGAAGAGTAATGTGGACTCCTCTGCCGTGTCCATCTTGTTCACCATCATCCAGTGGCTTCTGGCTCCCAGTGTCCCCATAGGGTAGAGTGCAACTCCCCCGGTGTGTGTCTGAGATGGGAAATCTTTACCAGAGTAGAAAGCCTCACCTTTTCCTCTTCGGTTAGTAGTTAGTGATTTGGTTTTTAGTTATTAAGTGTAATGTGAACTTAAGGTTCTTGTTTGTTTGTGTTCCTTTATATTTGTGACAATTGAGGAAGAGCCTTTATATTTTGTTTTTCTGTGTTTTTGCTATAAATGATATTAAATTGTATAAACTTAGTTTTATGATGCATGTGATCATGTGCTTTACTAATTTAAGTTTTCATATGGTGGATTGTATTGATTGGATTTATAATATTGACATAAGCTTCTTCTCTGACACAAGCCCCATTTGCTAATAGTAATCTACTTTTATGTACTGCTAAATTCTATTTACCAATATATGTGAAGGGAACATATATATATAAGTACATTAAGCATCTTGGTGTGTAGTTTTCTTTTTCATCATTTTTGGGTTTTTTGTACTCTGTGGTTTTGGCATTAGGATAAGGGTCTAAATAAACTGAGAAGTGTTTGCATTCTAGTATTTTGAAAGATAGTGTGTAGAATCATTTTTGATTGTTCCTTGAATGTTTGGTAAAATTCTCTAATGAGAACAGCTAGCTGTAGTAATGTTTTTTTCCCATTTATTTGTGTAATGTTTGTTGTTGCTTTGGCTGGTACCAATGCGATTTCTACTTTTAGTGACCCAAGGTGACAGAGTAGCACCCCCCCCCCAATGATTTCCAAGGCACAATCTTTGGGTTCAGCCTCCCTCCTATTGGACCACCGAGAACATTCACATTTCTATAATAACTGTTTTTGAATTCACTTCAGTGCATCGTGACTCTATGTCAACAGAGGAAAATAGTTCCTAGCCTGTGCCCTCCTTATGGCTGGTTGCAAACCAGACTTTTATGAGCACAAGTTTTTCATTGGTTAATTATGGGAAGTCTATCACCAATCTTATTGCTTCTTTTTTTCAATAGTGATGTCATCATTTAAATCTCAGCATATCTGTCACTCAGTTTTGTAGTAAATGCCCACATTTTCAAATGAAATATTTTTAAACTCTAGGACTCACTTTTTCCCCAAATCCCACAAAATGAATCTTATGGACCTACATGGTCAAACTGTGGTTATCAAATTATTCTCTGTATGATTTAACCACGGATTAAATTTTATAATAGGACCTTATCTACTAAACAGTGATTTAAGTTCTCATTAACCAGGATACTTAAAATAGACTTGACTGTGTTTGTGATCAGCAGAGAACATCCACTCCCTTCTGATTCTAAATCTATGTTTGCTCAAATTGTACATTTAAATTGATAAAAAAGTATTAAATTAATATCAGAGTCCATTTCCATCACTTGTCTGTTAGTTTGTCATCTTGTGCTGCATTGTTTGTCAGCTGTGTCACCAGTATTTAAAATACCAGAGAGTCACAAAAAATGAGCAGGTTTCCGGGGGAAGCTTTCAGACTAAGATTAGACATCTAAGAAGGAACAGGCTGTCCACCTCATAGGAATTAGACATTGAAAACCTTATGGATAGCAGGGAAACTGTCAGATCCTAAAAATCTCAGGACTAAAGT
Source organism: Tenrec ecaudatus (assembly GCF_050624435.1). NCBI lineage: Eukaryota > Metazoa > Chordata > Mammalia > Afrosoricida > Tenrecidae > Tenrec > Tenrec ecaudatus. The sequence goes on along the minus strand of NC_134540.1, from coordinate 61,299,999 downwards.
CCGAGCATTGACAGACATAGTGTAGTGCCACACGTTGATCCCTGAGGTCCAAAGGCACTCAAAATATAACTGAGGAAGAGTGACCTCTGCCAGATGGAGTTAACCTTAATGGCATCAATGGAGTCAAGCCTGTGGAAGAAAAGCCTCCAGAACCTTCATTTGTTGATGTGCACGACTCAAAATGAGAAGGAACAGAAGCAAACATCAATTAAAAATGGGGATTTAGAATGTATGAAATATGAAACTCGGAAAATTAGAAGTGAGTGGCCAAAAAAGAAAAGAAAGACCAGAAAATCAATATCCTCAGCATGGGTGAGATGAAATGAATTGGTACTGGCAATTTTGAATTAGAAAGTCTTATGGATTACTAAACAAGGAATGACAGATGTAAGAGGAATGGCATCACATTTATTTTTAAAAAGGACAGGGAAACTTCTAGGTAGGAGGACCTTGGTGTCTGTGGTACAATAATGTCTATCTGCATATAAGGAAATACAGTCAATCCAACTCTTAGACAAATTTATACACCAATAATTAAAGCTATAGATAGAGAAACTGAAGAATTCTACCAAGTGTTTAGTCTGAAATTGATAAAATATTCAATCAAGATTAATTGATAACTATTGGAAGTTGGAGTGCAAAAGTTGGCAACAAGAAGAAGGAACAAAAAAACTCACTATGATTGAGTCAATACCAACTCAAAGTGATCCTTTAGGGCAGAGTAAAAATACACCTGTGAGTTTCTGAGATTGTAACTTTTTACAGGACTAGAAAGCCTCATCTTTCTCCCGTGTATATGCTGGTGGTTTTGAACTGCTGACCATAGTAGTCCAACTGGTAATCACTATGCCAAGAGGAAGAAAAATTAGTTGGACAATATGGTATTCATGACACACATACAGCTTGAGATCACATGACAGAATATTTCAAGACCTTAACCTCATAATAAATAAACTTTCGTCAGCAACAAAAATAGTGAATATAAACGTAGATGTCTCCAGACAGACTGTACAGAAATCAAATTGACTTCATCTGTGGGAAGAGATAATGAAAAGCTCAACATGAGCTGCTAAAGCCAGGCCAGGAGTTGACTGTGGAAAAGACCATCACTTACTCTTATGTAAATTCAGGTTGGAACTGAATAAGTTGAAACAAAGCCACGAGAAAGTAAAAGGTCTTTAAAAATAGAAAAGAAAGAAAATATCAAAGGAGATGTCAAAAGAGACTCAGAAATTTGCTCTGAATTGTAGCTAAGCTAAGCTAAATGGAAGAAATTATGAAGTCAGAGAGCTGAAGAGAAAATTTCAAAGGACAGCTTAAGGATACAAAGTCAAATATTATAATAAAATGTACAAAAACATATAATTAGAAAAACCAAAATAAAAACAAACTGAGCATGCCTTAATCTGAAAAAAAATTTAAATCAAACCTTGAGTTGATAGGTTTCTATGTCCAAAATATTAAATGATGGCAGAAACATCAAAATCATGCAGAGTCAATGTACCAAAAGGAACAAACTAACATTCAAACATGTTAAGAGCTAGAGTATGAGAAGTAGCCAATGGTATGGAAGGGAGAAATTCAAGCTGCACCGAAAGCATTGGTCAAAAACGAAGGTCCGGTCATTAATGGAATTCCATGTGCAATGTTTCAACAAGCTGATGAAGCACTGGAACCAGTCGTCTAAGCCGGGAATTTAGAAACAAGCTACTTGGCCAACTGATTGGAAGAGACACGTATTTACATCCATTCTAAATAAATGTTGTGCAACAGAATGCTCAAATTATAGAACAATATCACTAATATCAAGTAAAATGTTCCTGAAGATCATCTAACAAGAGCTGTAACAGTTCATTGAAAAAGAGCTTGCAGAGATTAAGGCTGGATTCAGAAAAACAACAATATAATGAATTTAATTGTGAAAGAAATATTAGTGATGTCATGAAGACACAGAGCTCGTTACGAACTACCTATTGTTGTTAAGAGCCATCATGTTGGGTTTGACCCAGAGCTACCCTATGCCAACAGAACTGGTCCTGCACCGTCATCATAATTGTTTCTATTCTTGAGCACATTGTTGCAGCCACAGTTGATCCATCTTATTGAGGATATTGCCTTCCTTCTCTGAACCTTTAGTTGACAAAATATGATGCACTTCCCAGAGATGGTCTCTCCTGACATGTCCAATGTATATAAGATGAAATCTCCACACCTTTGCCTCCAAGACAGCGGTTCTCAACCTGTGGGTCACGGCCCCTTTGTGGGTTGAACCACCCTTTCACAGGGGTTTCTTGATTCATAACAGTAGCAAATTGACAGTTATGAAGTAGCAATGAAAATAATTTTATGGTTGGGGGGGTCACCACAGCATGAGGACCTGTATGACAGGGTCGCTGCATTTGGAAATTTGAGAACCACTGCTCAAAGGAGCAGTCTAGTCGGACATTTTTTATGACAGGTGGGTTCACCTTTTAGCAGTCGATAGTACTTTCAATATTCTTCTCCAGCACCACAGTCTCAAGACATCAATTGTTCCTCAATCTTCTTTTTTCAATATCCAAATTGCACAGGCATGTGAGACCATTACAGATGGTCAACTTAGTCCTCAAAGTAACATCCTTGCTTTTCAATACACTAGAAAGATCTTGTGCAGTCGATTTACCTAATGCAACACTTCTTTTGATATCTTGACAGCTGCTTCTATGAACATCAATTGTGGATCCAAGCAAGACAAAATCCTAGGCAACTTCAACCTTCTCCATTCATCATCATGTTGTTTTTTGGTGCAGATGTGAGGATTTTAGTCTTATTTTCACTGAGTTGTGATCAGTACAGAAGGCTATAATCCTTGATCTTCATCAGCAAGTGCTTCCTCATTCTGTGAGGAAGTCCCCTCACTCGGAACAAGCAAGCTAGAACAGCCCCTGTGATTTTCCAAGGCTGTGCATCATTGTGGGAACATTAAGCTCCTCTTTATCCCTCAGAATGACTGGCAGGTGTGAATCACCATGTTGTCCTTGGCAGGCCAGTGAAGAACCCACTTCATCACCAGGGCTCCTCAGTTTACCCAACAAACAACTCAGTATCTTCAAGTTGATGACAGCTCATAGTGACCGTGTAGGACAGGGTAGAACCTCTCTGTGCATTTCAAAGACTATAATTCTTTTAGGGAACAGAAATCTTCTTACTCCCTCTGAGCTGCTGGTGGTTCCCCACTGTTGGCTTTGCAGTGAGCAGCCCAATCTGTAACTGCTACGACACCAGGTCTGCTGTTTAACAACTAGACCCATAAATTCTACTTTTTCTTGTGAAGTTGCAACATTTCCTAACACTTCCAAGAATGTAACTAAAATTATATATGATATCCAGAATATAATTAGCTTTACAAATAATTATTACCCATGAAGGATTCAAGAAATTATTTCCATACATATCTATAAAAATAATAACCCTCTTATGTGTATCTATGAAACTACTAACAAATCTATGCTGATTTTAAAAGTACAAGTACTTATACAAAGACATATATGGTAAATAAGTAGATTCTTAGTGGGTGGTGATATGGGAGAACTATAAACAAAAATAAAACTATCAATCTCACTAGCTAGCTATTATCCATATTGGACAGGTACAATCTACAACTGATTACATTCCATCCAAACAAACAAACAAAACCTCTGGGATATGTTTTAACTTTGGAAGGTCTTATTAGTTTCCCAAAGACAACAAGCAGGCAAGTAAAGAATTAGAGGAGTCCCTATTATTATTTTTTTCCTGATTGTTTCTAAGGGAAAATGATAAAAATACAAACATGCAGTTTCTGCAACCAGACAACCGTAATCAATGTCATTGACTTGTACAAGTAGGAGTTTGAAATGGTATATGTTTTTGCTATGTATATTTCCCAGAACAACAAGATATTTTTTTTAAAAAAAGAAACCATTAAATCTGACTTGGTAGAAAATTGCAACTGATTTTCTTCAACCTTATAAATCATATTTGTTTAATTGTATGGATATAGTTTTATTTTCTTTAAGACAAAATTATGTTATCATCTAAATAAATTTCTTAAATAATGAAATATTGTGCATTATTAGTAATATAAAAACAAAGCATGAGCTAACACCCATGAAAATCTAAGTGAAATTATTTTACCACACAGGTTTTTACATTTTAGTGTATACCAGGGATAATATCTACTAATTTTCACATTTGAATATTAATTTACTTTGTGGTGGCTTTTTCAGAAGAGAACAACTTATTTTCATCACGTCTTTTCCATTATCCCAGTGTTTGCATTAAGCTCATTTGGTTATTATCCAACCATTTTAGCAGAGTGCATTATTTTCCAGAATTTCAATATCCTCATTGTTGACTAGAAGTGATTAATTACTGATTGCATAATGACTTTATCATGGGACTCACAGAGGAGAGAAAATAAAATACTTAAGTTTGTTTTCTTGGCTCATTTATATTCTAAAATAATTACTATTAAAGTTTTCTCTATCATTTAATTAATCATTCTTAGCCACAAATTTAAGATTTAAAAAGCTTACATAGCTAATACAAAACAATGCTATGCATATATAGTTTAGAAAATTCAGATGACACTATAAAACAGTGCTTCATAAGTAGTGTATGCAATAAAACTGCCGCTCTTATGAATTGATTATTCTAATTATAATTAGAACAAATAAAATTCATCTTATAGTTTTAAGAGAACACTTCCTTTAGGGGGGATCATGTTTTCAATTAGCCAGAAGTGATCCACTTCATTATGTTTTTCTGGATGAATTTGTGCAGTGTTTTGTAGGTCAGAATGCTCAGAAAGGATATTATTTTCTACTTCCATTTACATTTACGTGAACTATGCTTGGGAATAATAATTTGAGGGTAAGCCCAAAAGCATCGCTACTAGAGTTCTAGTTCATACATACCTATACAAACAAAATGCGTTTAAGAATACTTCTGTCATCACTGGTTGACTGCTAGCCGAGTCTTTCAGTAACACCCTTGTCATCATCTCAGTAGAGTGCCTTCCAAAAAGGTGTAATTAAAACTAGCTTCCGAGGGAGTTTGCTGGGCCAGTTACATTCACAGCAGGCAAGTCAGCTCACGTTATACCGATGTTTTGGGGGATTCCAAAGGAGTAATATAGATCAATTTTCTCATATAACATAGTTTGATCACTGAGGCTGATTATGCAGAGGTTTAAAAAATTGAAAACAATATATATTTTTTAAAAGCCAGAAATTATGCTAAGAAATTTCTGTTCTTATTGTAATGGTGCATGTGATCATTTCTGGAAGGTGGCAAGGGCTGGTCTATGGCTATCTCGTGTGGGACCCTGATCTTATCCTTGAGGCTGCTCTTGAGTCTCCAATTTTAAAGGTAATTAAAACAAAATTAATGTTCCTCAAGGGTGACAAAAATTATGTTTAAATATGATACAAATTTAATTGGTCAGAATTCTTTTCAAAAGTGATAGAAATTTGGAAACACAATTTATCCTCTATGGAGGGTACATTTAGACAACAGTTTACAATATGGTTTATTGCTTCATAAAATTTTCTGTTATGCTATAACAGAAATTGCTCTCTTGTATTAATGAGCATTCACATCTTCAATATCATTCATTTCTTATCTTGTGGTCTCATGGGGATCCAATAGAAGAAAATTATATGCAACATACACATACAAACACAGAGAGAGAGAGAGAGAGAGGTGAAAATGGTAGATAGATGAGAGATAAATGCTGGAAGATGAGAGATGAATAAATAGATGATAGATAGATAGATAGATAGATAGATAGATAGATAGATAGATAGATAGATAGACAACCAGACAAATAAACGGATAGACAACCTTAAAAGCAAAAATATTGCAACATGCAACTTCTAGGTAAGAGGTTGGCCATTCAAATTGACCCAGAGATATCACAGGAGATGATCGGTGTTATGAAAGATTAGATTTATGAAAACTCAATACAACTGTTGTACTTGGCATTTATGGGGTCATCATGAATGAATTCTGACCTCCAAATCCATCAAAACCTTAGCTTTCAGTGAGAAAGGTTATGTTGTAGGCATGGCTTGAGTTGTTAATGTCACATTTTTCTTCATAAAGACAAGGGTCTCAGATTAGTTGTTCAGCATATAAGTTGAATAAGTATGGTAGAAATACACAATCTGACGAACACATTTCCTGATTGGAAACCATGCAGTATCTTTATTTTTTGTCTGCTCGATTGCCCAGTTTGTCATTTTCAGCAGTCAAGTGGTTTGAATATTCAATAAACATTAATAAATAACTTTTTAAAAATTCTCTGCCAGCTTTTTATCAACACAACAATATTAAAAATTATCTTCAGCCCAATATTACGTGCATATGATATTAATGATGTTATTCAATAATTTCCACATTCTCATGGGTCACCTTTCATTGGCATGGACACAAATATAGATGTCATCGCGTAGAGTGGTCAAATACTCAGTCAACCTTCCTTGAAGAGATGCTGGGTGCTCTCTGCATTTGATCCACTGTTGAACCCTTTTAACATTCTGTCAATTCCTCTTGTCTTGGGTTTTTTTTGTTTGTTTGTTTTGTTAATGCCTTCAGGGCAGCTGGAAGTTCCTTCAACATCATTAGTTCTGGATGTTGAAAAGGTTAAATATCAACCAACTGCCACATAGTGAAAAATGGGAAAAAAACAACAACCATATAACACAACTTCAAGAGGGTGACCTCCAGTGACTTAGCACCTTGGAGATATACCCTAATATGAACCAACAAAAACTAAACAAGACAATACAAATCAAAAATACAGAAAATTTCGGAAACCCCCTCAGGTCCAGTATGCATCGTAGGGGGATCTGCCCAGTGACTACTATGCATTCCTTCTATCTTCTTTTGAACTTTTCTGTGTGTTAAATATTTTGACCATAGAATTTTATAAAGTGAAGATTCCATTTTTTCTTTAGTTCTTTCAGCTGGAGAATTTCTGAGAATACTCTTTCCTTTTGGTTTCCTGACTTCTAATCTTCAGGCATTTCATTTCTACAGAAATTAATTTTTTTCTACTCATATCTTCTATGTCATTGTACCAGTTGCTTTAAGTTCTTAGGTCTAAGAGTAAATTTCAGGATATTTTCTGATATCTATTTTAGTCTTCTCTCCCTTCTCCCCTGTCTTTTAAATGTGATTTTTCTTTCTTCATTTATTATGTTCTTCATGCTATCCCACAACTCATCTGGTCTTCGTAAACTGGTGTCAATGTGCCAAATCTACTCTTGAAATGATACGTGAATTCAGGTGGAATATAATAAGGATTATATTCTGGGTCTCTTGGGCTCATTGCAACTTTCTTTATTGTCAACTTGTCTGTGTAGATGTGTAAATGATGTCTCAAAGTCTCTGTGTGGTTTTCTTTTGGCTGATAATGTTGAGAATTCCGTTTTCTTTTTCTAAAGAGGTAGTTTATTTTATATCTGTGTGGTCTTTCTGGCTAGGTCCACATGCACACTCTGTTTATGTTGTTGGGAAAAGGTGTTAGCATTTAAGAAGTTTTTGGTTTTGGAAAATTCTATCATGTTATCGTCAGCTTCATTTACCACCAAATATAATATTTCTGTATTTTTTAGCAACATATCCCTTCTTTTTGTTTCCAACTTTTGCATTCCATTCACCACTAATTATCAGTGAATCTTGATAGAATGTTTGATTAATTTCCAACTGCAGAAGTACAGTCCAACTCTGCACACACTAGGTCAGCATGAGTCAATTCTGATGTAATGCATACAACCAACAATAACAATGATTTATGCATCAATACCTATATATGCATATCAGTGAAGACACTGACATTGTTGTCATCTTAATCACATAATGTCTTTTCATATATATATATTCCCAGAAAATAATTTTAGACAGATATCAGTTTCACAAGATAAACTATTTCATTTTCAATTTTTATCAGTCTGATTCATAAATTACTGACTTACATTGCATCATGTTGCTCTCAACACTAGAGTTCACTTTTCTATTAGATTGTAACATAAGTGCTAGAGTCTAGTAAATTAGCTAGTTCAAAAGAATAGGAAAATCCGTAATGTGAAAATCATTTTCAATCCAAGAAATTATGTTTCATTTGCTAAAAAAATTAAATTAGCTGCCAAGAATATTTTGATTTAAAAAAATCATTTAGAAGTTCTTGGGTTGGCTGAGTTTCAGAGACTACAATGATGAGTCATGGCCAATGTGGATATGATCGCCAAAAGGGGTAGTTCTTGAAAGACTCAATCAGACAGTGGTTAATTGCTCAGCAGCTAATTGAAAGGTTAGTGGCTTGAATCTTCTGCCACTCTATATGAGAGACGTGGTAATCTATATCCATCAATATTTAAACCCTTAGTAACCTATGGGACTCTTCTAATCTGTTTTATTGAGTCGCTATGAGTTGTAATTGATGTGGTAGAATGGGATAGTGCCTGTGTCTGTTACCTTTCATTTTGTAAGTCTCATAACAGGATCACATCTGACTTGGAAAACCAAGAAATTAATCTAATTTAATATTACCCCAGGGAAAGTAACCTATATGGAATAAAAATTGAAATTGCTCTACCTTTATAATTATACTAATTTTAAAGTGTTAATGTTTAAATTCTGTACATTCACAGATTTGACAGTATTATTATGAATTTTAAAAATCAGATTTTCTGTAAATTTTTGTTCACTGGTAAATTATTCCTTTTAAATAAATATTTGTGTAATGTAAAGTATTAAATGAATTACATATGTAAAATAAGCTTCTCAAAGTGGTATTCTGGAAATCTCCTTGTATACTATGTGACATAATGGTAATTATTTTTTATTGCCTTCCACTGTAATAAATTGCATTGAACATGTTTACTTACAAGTAATTGAGTTTGGGACCCTTAAAAATTCACTTTGCCCCCCTGGGAATTGGCAAATTTATTACTATACACATTCTGAGGTCCTTTTTTCGTATTGATATTCTGTGACTATATTTTATTTAAAAAGAAAACAACATAGTAAGGCAAAACCTGAAAATTATAATATTATACAGATCAATGCCTTAATCAACCAAGATCTACTTCAATTAACACTAAAATAACAACAACTAAACACTACCATTAGGGCAATTCCAACTCCTAGTGAGTCTATCAGACATAGGAGAATGCCCCTAGAATTTCTGAAGCTGTAAACCATTCCTAAATAGTTTGTCTACCCTCTGTCCCATAGACTGGCCAGTAGAGTCACACGGCCAACTTTGGGATAGCAGTCCAATGCTTACTGTTCTGTGCCAACACAGCTCCACTTTTTAATTACAGTAACAAACATTGTACAAGGTTATCAGATGGGAGAAACAGTATTCATACAATTTCTTTATGAAACGCAACATATATATTTTTAAAACATCTTTTAAAATCAATTTATTATTTCTCCCCTATAGTTATACATGCAACATATTTTGAAATACTTGGAATTGAATAGGTTAGAGTAGTTTCAGACTATACTCAAGTGATATGAAATGAAGCCCTGTCAGTGTTGGGACCACACCAGCTTTGCCTTCCCTTTGGCTACAGAACATATCCTGATGACTAGTTGACAGAGATTGCATGTTGATAGTGTTTCAATGTTGAAAGCAAGAATGTTTTAAAAAGGATATACAAAAAGGAAGACTAAGGGGAGAATTTAATTATCTTTCAATTCTAGTTTTCCATGAAGCTTCTCAAGTCCCATGTTCTACCAACATTTTTTGGAATTACATTGAACCTGCCATAAAGATCAGAAAAATCTGAGTGACCTCTCATTAATACCAAACTTTAGGAACTAAATCATAAAATAAATGGCTGCAACAGCCATTAATAATTGAAAAGTGGAATATACAAAGTATGAATCTAGGAGAATTGGAAGTCATAAAGAGTGAGAAAAATACCTAGACATAGATCTCCTAGGCGTTAGTGAATAGCAATAGACTGGTATTGGCCATTTTGAGTCCGACAATAACATGTCTTCTATTCCTGGGAAAAGAAATTGAAAGGATAATTTATATGACTATACAAAGAAGACCAATTAACCTGATAATTATCATTCAAATTTATGAAACAATTACTAATGTCAAAGATGAAGAAATCTGCTATTATTGAATTATCTCCACTCACTGCAACCCTCTAGGAGAGAGTAACTGCCCTTGTGGGCTTCTAAGGCTTTAAGTCTCTGCCAAAGCAAAAAGCCTCATCTTTGCACCAAAATTGACTGTTGGATTTGAACTTCTGAGCTTGTAGATAGCAGACTGATTCAGAGCTTACTACATCAGGGATCCATAATTAATATCACAAACAAAATTTTAATAAATAAAATGTTTAAAGTTGCCATAGTACAGACAGTGAACCACCAAAACCTGAACCAAAATGTACAAGAGGGTACTGAACACGGGACACCATTGCTGATGGTTGATGAATATTGGCTAAAGGCAGAGATAACCAGAAACATGCTTACTGTCCTTTATTGAAGAAACCCCTGTGGCAAAGTAGACTACATGTTGAACTGCTAACAGCAAGGTTAGAATTTCAAAACCACCTGAGTAACAACCTGGGAAAGATGATGCTTACCACGCTGGTAAAGATTTAATGTAAAAACCCCACAGAGGCAAGTCTACCCTGTTCTATGGGGTCAGTATGAATCATAATCTACTCAATGGCAGTTAGTGAGCATTCTGTTGATTATTTAAAGGCACTTGACCATGTGATCATACATATTCATGGACATCATACATACTCATGGACATCATACATACGAATAGAAAAATAGGAACTTTAGAACATTTCATTGTGCTCATATATAATGTACACACAGACCAACAGGCAGCTTTTAAAAATAACAACAGGATACTGCGTGGTTTAAAATCAGAAGTGTGTGCATCAGTGTTGTTTCCTTTCGTAAACATATTTAATCTCAATGATGAGCAAATGATCTTAGAAGTTGGACCATGAGAGGAAATAGATGGCAACATGTTTGAAAGAAGACTCATTAACAAACTGTGTTTTGTAGGTAACACAACCTTGTTTGCTGAAGGAGAAGACTTGATGCTGATGGAAATCAGAGACTACAACAACATAAAGAAAATAGAAATCCTAACAATCAGACCTTTAAGCAACATCATGGTAAATGGGGGAAAATGAAATTGTGAAGAATAACATTTTACTTTAATCCATAAACAGCATTTATAGAAGCAGCAGTCAGGAAATGAAAGCACATATTACACTGGTCTAATACACTGTAAAGCATCTCTTTAAATTGTTAAATATCAAAGATTTTCCATGAAGACTAAAATGTGCCTGACTTAAGCCAAAGTATTTTCAATAGCCTCACATACATGTGATAACTAGAAAATGAATCAGGAAAGCAGAAGAATTTATTTTGAGTATTGTGATTGCAAAGAATGTTAAATAGACCATTGTTTGCCAGAACAATGTACCAGGAAAGGAGATAGATGGATTGTTGAGGGAGAATATATATATATATATATATGGAGAATAGGTGAATATATATATAGTTACACATTTTATTTTATACAGTGTTTCTTTAAAACCAAAACAAAGTTAATCTCTCCAGATTCCATATCCCTCAAATTGAAATAATGGTCTGAGTGGCTCAAAATTTAAAAAGAGGGGAAATTAAAACTGAAATGGACATCATATTTTTAGTGACAAACATGGGCAAATCAAACAAAGAAACAAAAAAATAGTGACATGTTTTCATTGTTGGGAGAAGTAGAGTCATACACTCTTCGGAAGCAAGGGTGGCAAGACTTTTTTTTTCATGTACTTTAGACATCTTATCAGAAAGTATCAGTCCTTGATAAAGAACATCATACTTGGTAGAGGATCAGCAAATAAAGAGAAAGACTCTCAATGACACAGTGCATGCAGCAATGTGTTCAAACATAGAAATGATGGATGTGGATGATGTAGGATCCGGTGATGACTGGTTCTATTCCACATAAATTGACTAGAACACACCTGGAAACCAGGACACGGCTGCAATAGCGAACAGCATAGGGGGCATCCAAATGACATGGTCGTGGAATCACTGTACCAACTATAACTGGTGGACTTTCAATCTTTGCAGGAGACAAAATCTGAGCGAGGGTTTCTCTGAATCAGAATCCACTCTGTCGAGGTAAGTTCTGGGTTTGTTTGTTTTTGTTTTGGGGTAGTGTTCAAGGATAGGGACCTATCCACTTAATGTAAGAAATCCCACGTGTTCTTCAAGGATATCGAACATATGCTAATCACAATTTAGAAATAACCACGTCCCTGTAGGCCTTCATGCCTTTCTTTCTACTGTTGCCTGTGATCAGGCGCTCTTCCATATTGTTTTACAACTCTCCTGTTTTTCGGTGAGGATGACAAGCAGACTCATCTATAGTTGTTGCTGTTAGGCGCTCTGCAGTCACTTCTAACTGTGCGCACAACAGAACAAAACACTACCTGCTCCTGCTCCATCCTCACACCGGTGCTCAGGCTCGAGCCCATCGTTGCAGCCACAGTCTGTCCGTCTATCTCGTGGAAGGCCCCCCTCTCCTCCACTGCCCCTCTAACTTACCAAACTTGATGTCCTCATGAGAATGTGGTGTCGTCTGGCGAGTACAGAGTGCATAAGACAAAGTCTCACCATTCTTGCCTCTAGTCTTCCAAGACAGGTCCGTTTTTCCTTTTAGCCATCCATGCTGCTTTTCTTTCCCAGCTCCACGATTTAAATGCATCAGTTCTTCTCCCGTCTTCATTATTCATGTGTCACTTTCACATGCATACAAGTCAATGGAAAATACTGTGGCATACTTCAGTCCTCAAAGTAGCATGCTTGCTCTTCAATACTTACAGGGGTCGTGTGCATCACGTTGAGCTATTATAAAACATCTTTGGATCTCTTGACACCCGCCTTGATTGTGGATCCAAACAAGACAAAATTTTTGAGAACTTCAATCTTTTTCCATTTACCATTAGGATTCTGGTCCTCTTGTCATTGAGTTGTAACCCAGACTGAAGGCTTCATCTTCATCAGTAAGTGTTTCAAGTCCTCCTCCCTTTCTACAAGCAAAGTTGAATTATCTGAACAGCACAGGTTGCACATAAGCATTCCTCCAAACCTGAAGTCCCATTCTTCTTCATGTAAACTAGCTACTTTGATGGTTTGCCCAGCATACAGGTTAAATAAGAGTGATCAGAGTAGACAACCCTGACACACACCTCTCCGATTATCCTCCACACAGTGTTCCCTTGTCCTGTTCATACAATTGCCTCTTGAGCCATGTACAAATCCCAAACGAGCTCAATAAAATTTTATTCAAGGTTATCCATAGTTTAAGCTCCACACAGTTGAATGCCTTGGCATAGTAAATAAAAGATAAGTAAACATCTTTCTGGTATTCTTTGCTTTCAGCCAAGATCCATCCACCAGCAATGATGCCTCTGGGGCAGCGTTTTGTCCTATAGGGTTTTTGTGAGCTGGAAGTGACTTATTCATAATAGGTTATTGTTTGTGGAAGTACCCAGAAAATCATTTACTGCTTTGCCCATTTAATTTGACATTGTAATTATTTCTAGAAATATAGCCCAATTGCAAATATTTGACAATGCGTTTGTTCTTTACAGAAAATACAAATAAATTTCATCAGATTTCACTTCAGAATGCTTCCTATCTCTGAAAAATCTGTGGATATATTTCCAAACCAATGTCTTCCATGGAATAAGTCATGAGTATATATGTCAGAGGCATTCTATAGTAAAATTGTAAGAGCTTAATCATACAATATTTTTAGTATATTCCAAAACTAAGAAGTGAAAAAGTGCTAAATCTTGTGTCATTGCTGTAAAACATTAAACTAGAGAAATTAATACCCTACTTTTTCTTGTATGGTTAATGAGCATCATTTGCATATAATCCTTCTTATTCTAAAAATTACAATATAACATATATTGATAATATTGCTTACCAAAATTTGCTAAATGGTTAAAAGATGCTGAATTAAATAGACATGATTTAAACAGGTTTATTTTACTTAATGAATTAATTGACTATCAGATTCTTCATATTTTACTTCCCAAAGGAAATTCTAATTAAACCATTCAACAAGCACTCCAAATCATCCATTTTCAAAATCAGGAAATGCTGCTATTTCTCTCAAAAATGTCAATGTAATAATGATAAGCCTAATTCCAAGTATTCATGACATTAAAACCTTGGTTTTCTAAAACAAACCACATTATTTGTAGTTGGTACTAAGACTCAAAATGTATTGTTTTAATTGCATAGTTTCTTGGGAACTTAAATGAAGTATTTGAGGCAATAAATAATTACATAAATATACTGTGCTCTTTCAAAAATGGTAGAAATAGGGATAAATGACAAAAGTTTTAAAAAGTTCGTGAAATATTCTATTAAGATTTAGTTTCCCGTTTCAAGAATATTTTGAAATTTCCTTCTACAATATTAATAACTATGACTACATAGTAGGATATGGCAGCTAGCAGATGCAGACATAAAGGCCTAGGCAGTTGTAACTCAATAAAAATCATTTTATCACCTCTCTCACACATAAACATGCAAAAGTACACAGACATATAAATATTTAAACATGTATAATACAATCAGAATAATAAACTTTTAAAAACACACTAGCCAGTTCAGCACCAGATGGGCATAATATGGGACGGACCCACCTGTCATGGGACTGTAGATATAAAAAATCGAAAATGAAATTCACTGTGCAATTACTGGGCTGCATTATTAGGAAGATTTAGTCAGACACAGCTCTACTCTGAGGGCCTTTAGATGACCTTCTGCTGCTACTGAGGGCTTCATGATAAATGATGGCTAGTTGTTCCACCACCCTTCAATTTCTTCAAAGTGATGGAATCAAATCTCAAATAGTTTGTTACCCACAGGCATTTTTTTAAAATGAGGAGCTTATATCAAGGGCTCAAGTAGAACGGACATGTTTTGAGAATGATGGCAATGAAAGTACATATGTACTCAACACAATGGATGGATGAATAGCTTGTGATAAGAGTGGTATGAGCCCCCAATGAAAGGATTCTCTTTTTAAAAAAAGACTACTTCTGAGGTTTCATCAAGATGATCATGCAAGGCGTCCTGGAAACTTGATGACACTCTGGCTTTCTGTTCTTTGGATTATCTTGTTTGTAATGAAACCTCTTTGAGAATGGAAAATCCCAACGGTTACCGAGGAGTGAGATTGGGTTTAGGGCTCTCCCAGAAGTTTAGAGGACTCTGCTCTGCAGGGCTTTCAGTGACCGTGTCCATGGGAAACAGGTTGCAGGATTCTACTTCTGAGATGCCTCCATGTGAATTCCAACCACCAGTCTTTTGGTTAATAGCCAAGTGCTCAGTAATTTCCACTTCCCAGTAACTATACTAATATTATGGATATATTATAATAAATATCACAATAAACTCCCTCCAAATTGGCCCCAATGCAGGGCTACTTCTCTGGAGAAAAAGTCCTATTCATGCCAAACTTTAAAGCATGAGGCCTTCACGACTATGTTGACTTTTAGCCACCTTAGAAGGGTAGAGCAGGACTGTTCCCTGGAGATGCTCGGCTGCCAGTGTTCACGGAAGCAGCTCCCTCTTCTTTGTACCACGTCCAGACTGATGGGTCTACACTGATGGGTATATCTAGACTGAGGGTCTAGACTCATGGGTCTGGACTGGTGGGTCTAGACTGAGAGTCTTTCCTAATGCTCAGCCCAGTGTACCACCAAAGTGCCTTATACTCATGATTGGGCCTTTAAAATATTTCATCACAAATTGAATTTATTTTATTAAGGAGAGGGATGTAGTTACTTGTATTGTTAATAAATATATTCATTTTCCCCAAGGAAACATCATACCTAACACTTACTATGACACCTAGGAAATGTTCTGCTTTAAATAAGAGGTAGTTATATCTGAAACACGTGCATGAAGTTATCCTGAAAGAGTTACACTGGGTTAATAGTATATTCCTGACCAAGGCATGTTACAATATTCAGAAAAACTCGTATACATTTTAAAACTGGGTTGAAGTATTTTAAAGTTCTCTCTCTCTCTCTCTTTCAACATTTACATATGTGTGCAAACATACCCCAAGTATTTAAATTTATTAAATTAACTCATATTGAGCAGGATGTATAAGAAGCCATCATAATGGTTACTTAATGAGTAAATGAACTATCCCAATTCTGAGAGTCAGGGATACAGACTAAATACACATATCAAGTATCACTATAGTTTATCCACATCATCTGTCATGTTTCAGAATATCACATTTGAAAGAAGAACTGTAATCGAGTATATAGAAACAACTGAATTTTACCTTAAAACGTCATTTTCTCTGGATAAAATTTTAGTCTCCATATATTCACATTTTCTTTTTACCATTAACATATATTGGATTCTCATTGTTTAAGAATAATCAGTAAACACCACTTTGAATATTGGCAAATGAAAAATGGGAAGAAATTTGATAGTATTATTGGAAATTACAGAAAAATAATTGTGAAAAGCTTTCCTGAGTACTTGAGTGTAGAGATGGAATAGTAAGTCTAAATTCATTTTAAGGTTACAGCATAAAAAACAAAGAGAATGCTAACAAGCTGAGAAGAAAATTTTAGGATTACAAGTCTGATCACATCGAGAGTCTTGTGCATGGCTGACGCAGGAGCTGAGGGCTGATTACACCCCATCTCCTGCTTATTCTCCTTGTCATGGTGCAACCCATTCCATGCCAGTGGGGGAGTTTTAAAAAAACCTTGAGATTCATTATCAAAAGCAAAAACCTACTGGGAAATGGCTCTTATTTTATGCTGAGGGCAAGGGAAAAAATTTGCTCTTTCAAATGAAAGAAAACTGAAAAATAAAAATATATCAAGATGCAGTTCTTTGGCCATCAGAAATAAGCATTTTGCTAAAGGACAGAGAACTTATTATGCTAGTAAAAATTGAGGAGTATGTTCTTATGTGGAATTAAACTCGATCACTCTAGAATCTTATATTGAATTGAACTTACTTGACGGGATCTTGAAGTGAAAAAAGGAATAGCTTGACCTTTGAAGCTATCAAAGTTATAAAGCTTCCTTTAAAATATAATTTTCTCTTGGGGAACATTGATTGATCACTTCTAAGCAGTCTGTCAGCAAATGTAATTTTCCAATAATTTGGACAGGCCTCATCAAAATTTGAGATTGTTGTTCAGACAAAAAGTGGGGAAACTTTATTTGTAACCCCAGGTAGGGAAAAGAAGTAATTTCCTATTTATATGCAGAAAAGTATAATAAATTTCTTCTGTCTCAATTAGTTAAAAAATGAAGTAGCCAGTGTTAGAGAGACTAACTTAGAAACATTGTGTTCTAATTATAATATCTGTCTCTCCAAGCGGAGTTTGGTAAGCCATGGACAAGCAGTGCCATGTCCTCCACTGGAAAGCATAAAACGATGCCTGGATCTATGCTTGAAGTTTCACCACGTTAAGGATGAAGTCAGACAACGAAATAGCGATCAAAGTGCAGATGTCATCTTGTTCGTTGCAGGGAAACAGTAAAACATCACCGCCTCGAGTGTTCAGTTCCAAGAACACTCCCTGTGCCTTAGCTTTTGTTCTTAAACTCACGTACACATGCAGGCAGGGACAGAAACTAACTCTTAAGTTTAAATGTACACAAATAATACAGCTATTAAATGGGGGGAACCCAGGGCTCTGCCATGCATTCAATTATGCATTGGTACCACGATGTCACATTGATTCATATTATCACACATTAAATCTACTAACAGTTTTTTTTAATAGACCAGAAAAAGTAATATTTCACTCCTTTAAACTTACCTCATGTTCTAATATATTAACATGTTTATTGAAATGCAATATTTTGGGGGAAATACCCAAGCTCCAGAGAGTGCTATTTTGTTGGGTACAAAGAAAAAGAATGCAAAGCCCCAAGCTTATGCTATAGCTTGGGATAGAGACTTAAAACATGTGTTTGCAAGTATGTAGAAGTGTCACAATGGGGAGATCACTAAACAATGGGGTCACTTAAAAGTTAATATCTTACATCTATCATAATCAAGTTTCCTCATAATTTATTTACTTTCAACACACTAACACAAGAGTTCGGCACTTAGGATTTCACTGTCTGTACTTGCCCAAACTATCATAATTCCCTCATTTACAATACAATTTTGACCCATCCATCAATTTTCTTGAAACTTTCTCTTCTGTTGACTTCAGTTGCAACCCTTGCAGTGGATTATCGGGTACAAGAACCAGGTGACTAGTACACATTCTTGTCAAAATTTAAGGTGACTGATCTGAATGACAGCACTGGGGCCCTCACCTACACTACCTTTTTTGGTTCGACATTCTTGAAGTAGCCATTTCAGTTGCAGACTCAAAATTTTACGATGCATCCTGTCTCTTCCTGATTGAATAGGTACTTCTTGTGAGTTAGCCATTTGTCTCTTTTGCTATCACCATCTCCAGAATGACTTCCAAGTTTCTTCATTTCTTAAACTCAGCTCCCAATATGTGATCTAAAACTCCCCCTAATTCCAACATGATATCCTTTCACAATGGTTGTATGAAATGTATAATATCTGCACATTTATTCCACTAACTCAAAATTAGATTTTTACAGGTAAGGCATGAACTTAAATAAGTCTCTGGTTATGTACACAAATGAAAATGGCAACTATAGCAAATTTATCAAAATATTTTATAGAACAAGAAGGTCGATTAGATTTCCTGGCATAGAGAAAGTGAAGGCAATGAGAAGAATGATGATGATGTAATGTTGTTGATTTCTTGCTATAGTTTTTCTATGCAGAATTTGGTATATATGCACTCAAAATTTAAGACCAGTAAAATAATGAAAGATAGAAAAGCATTATGTTTAAATGATAGATTTGCAAGTTTAGGAACTTATCCTTTTAAAATAACATATTATCTTCATACAATTTAATTTTGAATTTACTTTCTTGGAGGGTTAATGTGCCCAAATCTGTCGTTTAAATATCCATGTTCTCCAATACAATCTTCTTTTCTTACTCTCCACACCAAAATGTGTGCACCCCAATCAATAGTCATTGAGTTAATTCTGATCATAGGATTTCTGAGGCCGGGAACCTTTATGGAGGAAGACAGCTTCATCTTCCTGCCATTTGATCAGCTGGTTGGTGGTTTAATAGTACCCAACAGTGCTCCTAGGGCTCCTAGCTCATCTCACCCACTTGTATGACCTTAATTCTGGGGTGATACAAATGTGTCCCTCCACTATAATAGCCTCTTCTGAAGCTGAGACCTATATAACCAGTTGCTCATTGGACACCTAGGTGTGATGAACTCCAAATATTTACTCATATTGTACCTTTTGTTAAAAATTGTAATCTTACCATCCAATCTTGTTCTTGCTCTACTGTTCTTATTTTTTGTATGCTACTAAATATATATATGTTTTAATTTTTAAACATATATTCTATTATCTAACTTAGAACAGATTAACAATACAGAAGATATCCTTTTACCAACATACAACTTTGATCAATAAAGATTTGTCACTTGTGTCTCATTAACATCTTATAGATCAATTTGCCCATTCAACTGCAATTTTCAATCATATTTGTGGAAATTCTATGAAAAATATTATTAATCATATAAATTAAAAATCTATAAATGCTTGAAAATACATGTAAATATATTCAAAACATAAACAATAAATATATTAAAGACATGAAATGCTTGCATATAAGCTTTTACATACATATACTTATATAGTGTATATGTATACATTAAGATGATTAACATATATGTATCACAAAATATAGAATAAAGTAGTCAAAAGCAGCACATACATTAGTGAAACATATTAAAGAAATGGAATTTCCACTGGATTTTTGAAGCCCTTCATAGTTTTAAATGTGATATTTTCTATGAAATCCTGCCTCATTGAAATTGTGAATTTCCTTCCTCCCTCAAGCTTGACCCACTGGCTTTGTTTCATTTTCACTGCAGCATTCATGATCCTGGAAAGCAACACCCATCTTTCTGGTTTGTACTACTGTATCTTCTCCCATTGTGTGAAAGCTCTCTGAAAGTTGACACAATAATTTGTTTTATTTACAATTTTATCTGGTAACATTTAAACAGTATGTGAAAGATGCATTACAGATTTAAGTTAAATGCATTCTTTTATGTGGATGGTATAAAAGAAAAACACCATTTATGGGAAACTTCAGGTTCAAGCTCATATTTATATCATGTGGAAATTTATGCTCCTTACCTACGACAGACTTGCAGCTTCAAATAGTAAAGACTGCATGTAGTTTGCATCCTTGCCAGATTTGGATGTTTACATCAATAAATTCCCCGATACAAACTATTTATGCCAAAATTAAGTATATTGTGGAGTTTGGGAATTAAGAAAATCCTTGATTTCACCAAACAAGACAACAAGTACAATGCTAGCCAATTCACGGATTAGAATTCACTTACAAAAGTTGGCAATATATTTGACTTAAGATGCTGGCAATCAATTTCCTCCCTTCAGTTATGAAAGACGATGGGGTTTTCAAGAAAATGTAATTAACTGTACAGAACAAAATTAAAAACTAAAGAAAACTAAGTGATCTGCATTTCGTTTGGTAACATTTTAAATAAATTAAAATTTGTTTCATCTTAATGCTGCCCACAGTTTTTATTTATGCATTATAATAATAAAGTTTGCTTGCTTCACTCCTACTGTGATCAAATATTTATGTCATCTTATGTGCCAGTCAGGCTTCTAAGCGCTGGAGATCTAAAAGTGAATAAAATGTAAACAAAACTTATAAAGAGTTTATATTCCACTTGTTTATGTTTAATCATGTTCAATTTATTGTTGTTGTATTGTGCCATTGAGTCCATAGCTACCCTTTGCACTCCAGAACAAAACATCGACAGTACTGAGGCAGCCTTACAATGATTCCTATGTCTGAGCCTAGTGTTGG
This sequence comes from Tenrec ecaudatus, assembly GCF_050624435.1. Lineage (NCBI taxonomy): Eukaryota > Metazoa > Chordata > Mammalia > Afrosoricida > Tenrecidae > Tenrec > Tenrec ecaudatus. The sequence continues at coordinate 61,278,933 of NC_134540.1, read as the reverse complement.
AGCACACAGTGCCGTCACAGCCGCTGCCCATAGAAAGCTACTTCATGCGATGTCAGAGTTCAATACAGGGCCAGCCTGCACAGCGGTGATGAGCTTGAACTCTCCAAGCAACAAGGGACCCCTCATACACCAGTGAGAATTTCCTCTTCAGTGCAATGGATCCTAAAGTCTCTTCTGCTTTCATGGCTCTCACGCTTCTCCTGTGGCATTTAATACGGCAGGAGATTCGAACAGGCCCAGTGTAGTGGTGGCCATTCAGATGAGGAATGTGGAATGCAGGCCGCTGTAGTGCACTAGTCTTGTCCATCTGAGAGCCCTTTCTGGCCCAGGGTGCACAGACTCAAACACCTCCTAGGCTTCAAAGGGAGATCTGTTTGCAGAGCAAAAATCAAAAGGTGTCTACCTGCATTGGGGCAAATTGATTTGCAGGGCAAGAAATACTAAATCCTCTGATTTACAGGGACTGCTTTAGGAATTCGACGCTAGACTGGTGAGTGTCCAGCATTGGGAGCCAGTCCTGCATATCAGCAGGCACCGAGAAAAAGCTTTGACCTTAAATCCACTGGGCAACATATGAAAATATAGAAACTGAAATACCAATTTTGGCTTAGTGCCCTCAGGAAAATAACTTGCAGCATTCACATTATGAAATAATATGTAATTTGTGTTATTTTAATAAAACAAGAAGGTTGTTTAAAATTCAGGCACATGGAATTTCTGGACTAAAGCATCAATATTATTTGTATCCCTGGGAATCTTGTTAAATTGGCACAATTAAAGTCCTGCTGAGAACTACCACTGAGAGAAAGATGAGGCTTTCCTCCCCTAAAGATTTACAGTCTCGGAAAGGCATTTCTACTCTGTGGTATAGGGTCACTGTGAGACAGATGTGACTTGATGGCAGCGAGCTTGAGTTTTTATTTTTCTTTACCGGTACCACAAGGAGCCTGGTGGCTTCGTGAACTCAGAAACTCAAAGGAGTGCTTACAGTCTCTCCTACATGATGACTAGGAACTGAAATGCATATCATGGATTAACGCATAGTACTATGAATCCAGATCAAAGTGCAGTGCTTCAGGGTGGGTTACCCAAATCAACTTCATTTACTGTCTTCTCCTTAACAAAATGTTGATTGAGATCTGAGTTTAAAAAGTAGCATGGAAGTTAGATAATATAGAAATTAATATCATCATCATAATTTATATTAGGTAGCAATGCTTTTTTACCTACAATAATAAGTTTAGAATTAGGTCTAAATACAGATTTTATCCAATTTAATTTAACTCTGCATTGGATCTGCAATGTGGTATATTTCCCTTTGTTTTAGTGTAAAGAAATTGCTATTCTGTTGACTTCATTTAATAATGCTGTTCAATTTCTTGGTTAAAGTTATATTTTAAGTCAATCTTATGGTGGGCATAGTTCTGTGTGCAAAAAATAGAAGGCCAACCATTGAGACCAAGAGTTAACAACATCTTTGCGTTCAAGTTCACTTGGTTGCACTGTGATGAGTGAATGAGAAAGCAATACTAGTTTGCTTCTGTTCTCATATTTGGAACATTTTAATACATTTTTTTCACTCCAATATCACTGAAGGAGAACCTCTGGAGGACAGGCTAGGCTCGATCAACCGGAATAAAAAACGTCTGAGGGCAGAATAGTTAGCAATTTGTACTACTTTTAAAAAAATCAAAATCTATTTTCCTTAATAAAAATATTAATCAAGACATCGTCAGAGTTGAAGAAGACAATGCATGTGGCCATGTATCAGACTGGGTAGACTAGAGCACTCACAGTTGAATAAGAAAGAGGTTTATATACAAGAGCAATTGAATATTGAGAAAACGTTCTAGCCCAGTGCAGATCAAGTCCATAAGTCTGATACCAATCTATAAAGTCCTCTTCAGACTTACAAAACGCATGCAATGGTTCCCAATGCAGGAAGATCACAGGGAAACGGGTGCAAAGTCCAGTGGCAGTAGAAGCATCTCAGCGCTGGCAGGGGTCTCCATGGGACTTCTCCAGCCCAGGGCACTAGTGTAGCTCCATGTGCCCTGTTAGCTGCCATGTCTCCCAGGGTGAGAGAGAGAGTCTCTCCTCAAGGAGGAAATCCGGGAATTCCCAGGATCCTCAGGTGAAGGCCCTGCCCACACAGAGGCCTCATTGGCTTACGGACATCCTCCCTGAAAGCAGTTAGTCACCAGACTGTAGGGTAGGCCTCCTCTCTGCTGCTGGGGACAATGAACTACTTCTCCCTGAGGCTTGTGACCATTAACTTGGTTCCTGTAGGTGGAGTTCACACCCTACCAATAAGGGTCTCTATCAGCTGAGCCAGGGAACAAGTAAAACTGGCTCTATGACATCCAAATTTAAGATGGCATCCTAAATCTAGGACCCACCCATCTTGTCACATGTGTACCCCAATCTCTAATCTTCCTGTTGCGTGTATGTCCCTAGACCACCCCCTCTCACTGCTGTATAACCTACAGTCCAACCCTTCCTGTGATGTAGGTCTTTACCTGTAATCAGTGGATTTACACACCCCCAAAAGGTATACGGGCCTTGGTTAGTGATAGAAATATATCTCTCTCTTTCTTTCTCTTTCGCTTGTCTGTACCCCACTCTCTCCTCAGCTCCCTCTCCTCCCCTGTTCCCTTCCCCTTTGCCCTCCTTCCCTTCTCCCTCCCTCCACGTGGACCACCAAGTGGGGCTGAGGTGAGCAATGCAACCGTGAAATGTGTCTGACTCCATTATTTCACTTTCTTCTATCTCATGTTCTCGATGACTAGCCGGGCACCTGTGAGAATAGACCTCCTTAATCTGCCACAGCCTTGCTATATTTGACGGAGGTTCCATTTAGTGCATGGTCCACTTTTAGAATACATTGACCGTGTTTGGAAGCTAGCTGATTTCTATTGATGCATGTGGACCATGCTTGTTTCATCATCCTCTTATAAGGCCGGCTGCTCCCAAGGACCATCAATAGGCTACCAACCTTGGATTCATTGGGCAGATAATTGATTCATTCAGCTCAGCACTCATTAGTCTGTGGTTCATCAACCCCCTCAGGAAGAAGCTTCAACTCACATCTGACTCATGGACTTAAACCAGACTGCACTTAGTCATTTCTACGACTGGGTGCCATTTCTTGAACTAAATGTCCTTCTATCTGCATACATATACAAGCTTCACATTTTACTGCTCCAGAGAACCCAGCCGAAAATGGCTATAGGTTCATCCCTTTCAGACATATGAATTCATTTTCACATATAATTATTTTTGCATTCCACTACTGTTCCATTATAAAATGTCTTACACTTCCAACATTACTGATATTCTAATATGCATGTCTCTTTCTTATTCTCCCCAGGAATACAAGCAGTTGTAACTCTAATATATAAACAAGTATTTTGATGGTGTATATATTTGATTATAAATTGTAGAATAAATTAATAGGAGACTATAAATATGTGTTCAGATTCTTTTCTAATAACCATGTGAAAAAAATCTTTGCAGAATCATGATATGACATCTTTTATAGCCAGAGTAATTTCATTTATTTATTTCACAATGCTCATTTATTAAATAGAAAGAGGTGGGAAGCAGAAAGCAGTCATGGCCCCATTAACAAATGCCTTATGGTTCTTGATGGAAAACAAATAATGCAGCTCTATTATACCCACTTAATGGCCCATTCAGTATTCTTTCTGATTACCACCTGGCATATTGAAGATCTTGATTATCAGTTTGACTCTTTCTCCTGAACTTCTGATCCTATTACTTCAGACTTTTTTCTATTTTATTATTTAATTGAGGTAATTGGTTTTTGTTCCTTGTCTGGTTGACACATTGTAAGTTTTTCTTTACCATTCACATTCAGATCAAATTATTGTTTATTTTTCATTTGCTTATTAGTACTGGACCAAAGGTATAACCAATATGAATAAAGATATTTATTATGTTTATTTTAGACTAACCACCCATACATTTATACACATTTTCGGGGGTTAGAGAATAGCAATGTGCTAAAAGTTTCTGGTAATGGAGAAACACAAATGCTACAATACAAATGTAAAACTGATTCTTTCAGATATTCGGTCTAAGTTTATGTATCATGCTGTCTGCTGTATCACTCCAGTAGGCTGCCCATAACAATATGCCACAAAGTAGATGGTTTAAAACAACTCAACTTTATTGTCTTACAGTTCTGGAGGTTCAGAGTCTGAAAGATCGGTGTGTCAGATATTTGGATTCCTCTGGAGTTCTTGAAAGAATATAGGTCATATTCACGACTTTCACCTAACTTCTGGTAACCCTAGGCCTTCCTTGGCTTTTAACTTTATTGGCAGTATCACATAATAATTTCCCTCTGTCTATCCCTCTCTACCAGTTTTATAGAGACAATATACAAATGATATTAGCATACACCATACTCTTGTAATATTAATTGAGAGCATCTTTAACAGCCTAATTTCCAAAAAAGTTTCATTTGCAGGTATGGAATACGGACGTTAATATCTTATGTAACTCAATATTAGTCATCCTTGTATCCAAGTCTTCTGAATGTACAAATGTTCCAGTAAGTTGCTACATCATCTGAAATGACAGAAGTGGGTCAATTCACTATCATTTTATTGCTTTCATGTGATTTCAATGGCTATACTCTTTATGTTTATCCATCAAGGAGTTTATCTTCTCTTGAGCTAGATGCTAGAGCGCAGGATAAACAGTTAGTATTTCTTTCTTTAATTAAAATATGAAAATTTGAACACTACACCAAAATATCAATTTTACAGCAATTTTGATGTGTTCTGACATTTATTTTCAGAAGCAGTGCTCAGGCAAGAAACATACATTGTTGTTTTTCTTTCCACCTTTAAGTTTCCTATCACTAACATCACATTTGCCATTTGTTAGCATTAACGCTAACATGATCCTTGAAAAAATGACAAGGGGGACATATCAGACTTGCCCTGGCTACACAACGGGGAAGGAGAATCTATCTCCACATGAGCCTGAGGCTGACTGCACCAAGCAGAGGTCAGACATGCCTCCCCCATCCATCCTTTCCTTGCTCCATTCTGCTACCACCTGTGGTTCAACAATCTGATGCGATGGCTACACAGACCTTGCAGACAATGCACACAGGTAGGGGAGTTTATGTGAGATTTTAATAGCTTATGACAAGATAGTGTCAGAAAGTAATAAGGATAGAGCCTTTTGTCCACAGCAATGACTCTCCTTACCCAATAGCCCAGTATTTCTCTCTGGTAGTCTGCTTCTCAGGTACATGGTACATTGGCCTTGGTCTCCAAAGGCCAGGAATCCCACTCACTGCTCTGTCTCACAGCCTCTTAGGCTCAGTGCTTCTCCTTTGCTCTGTTCAATGGCTCACTCTCCAGTCTGGGTGTGGCATGACTTTTCCTGCCTGAGCCCCTTCAAGCAGGGAGAAGTTTTTAATGTGCTTCTTCCCTGACTCTCCTGGGGACTGTTTCTATTTATGCCACTGATATTTCTCTCTTATATACAGAAAATTACAAATGGATTTGATCTATACCCTTTTTTAGTGTTTCAAACACCCTATTTGCATAGTCTCACCCAATGGTAGTAGTTATAGAGACATGGATAGGAGAGGCATATTAAGAAAGTTCACTTGAGCATAGTCATAAAAACCCAAACCAAATCCACTGCCACTGAATTAATTCCAACTCATATTGACACTACTTAGGATCAGAGAGCTACGCCTTTCTCTCACAGAAAGACTTGTGGGTTTGAACCAATGGCCTTGAGGTTAGCACTCCAACTTTACCCGAGAGTACCGACAGGGTTCCCCAAATAGGCCTAGAGACAACATTTAGCTATTTTGAAGTACAACAAGCTAGTGTCAATGAGTAACGAAAAGGAAATGGGGTGGTGTGTTCCAGATCTGAGAACCGCAACCCTGGGTAGATCTAAAGTTGAGAGAGTGCACCCAGCTGTTGCTCTCAGCTTCAAAGGACACAATTCTACCTATGTGAGAGTCGTGGATCAGAGAGTGCCTTAGGCCTGAGGGATTGGGGAATCTAGGCACAGAGGGTAAACCTGGAATAACATTGGCATTTATAAGAAGATCTGGCAGGCATATTGGGCTAATCAACATTTTTATGCCTAATTCTGACGTGTCTTTGCCAGCAGCATATGTGTTTGATTGCCTGCAGTTTTGCACAAGTCAATCACTGGTTTATCTTTTAACAATCCTTGAGTTGGACTATTTTCCTGGAAACATTGATAACCACGGCATTCTGTGGGTGGACCCTCTCTTAATGAGTTCCTATAAGCACTCAATAATCTAATACTTATTGACACACTTTTGCTGCATAAGTGTGGTCTCATTTTACTATCATATTATCTTCAAAGGGAAGATGACAGCCCCAGTGTAGCTAGTCTCACAAAGATTAGAAGCATTTTGGCTGATTTGTGCTGCCAATAATGTTTGGAAACTGATAGACTGCACAAATGACTCATTTTAGAGGAAAGCAAAGAATATACCCACTTCTCACTTATGGATATGGTTAGGTTTCAACCAACCTTGCTTTGTGAAAGTCAAGATTATAAAACAGTGGAGGTTGATCATTCCGAATCACAAAAGGGAAGGTGACTAAAACCTTATATAGCTGCCAGATCCCTGAGATTCCTGCCCCAGACAAGTTTAAACAGAATCTTAATAGTGAGATCCAGCATTCCTCTGTCCTCAGAATTCCTCTGTCCCAGTATTTGTTACTGCCAGACACATTTGTCATTAATATGCAAGACAATTGAATATATTATTTTACTATTTTCATAAATGTGACATGTTGGATAACAAGATCGTCCACAAGTGAAAAGTAAAATCATTCAACTTTCATAGAATTAAAAGTTTTCATTTCATAGATAACACCAATAATGTATTATTTGATTATCAGCACAAATACTGAAAAAAAGATTTTATAGAAAACTCTGAATAAAAATAATTTTACATATTATTTTAATATCGCTGTACACCTATTCATAATTTAAGATACTTGCTGTCACTGCGCTACCTTCAGGAGAAATGTGGAGGCAGCTAGTCAATGACTGCTTACTTTCCGGGCCACAAGTGATTCCATAGCAATCATCTGAATGTTTGGAATAGCAGTCAGTGGACAGCAAATTCATTGCTCGGAAATATAATCTCCGTAATGGCCTTTGTCACATTTTGCAGCACATAAAACATTCCTGGGAGACAAATGTGACTCACTTAGTTTGCAGCTAGCTCTTTAGGGCACATCCGTCTTCACCGATGTGTCAGTAAGGACACTAAAGGCATGGTGGAGTGTGTTCTTCAGGGAAGTTTCATTTACTCTCTAATGCAACACCCATTTGTAAAATGCTGCAAGAGAAAACAGTCATTTAAAAGAAACTCATCAAGAGCTAGACCATCTTTCTCTGAAAGGTGGTACAAGGGAGCCAAGCCAAAGCAGACTGTAACTTGCTCTGCGATGTCCTCTGCTGACTAGGCTCTCCCAGCTCACAAGACCAGTCACAAGGACTTGGAGTGAGGTAGTCATCTTCTGGCCTGCTCCAGATGCACACATGTGGTCCCACTAGAGGCATTTCACCCCCAAGGTTATCCCACTTTGACCTTTAGCAAGTCAGGTAGACAGCTCTGTAGTTCTAAATTTTCTCTGTGTCACTCCTTAATTAGATTTCCTGGAGAAAAGAAATTTAAAGAACAAGTCTGGTTTTAAAATATACTGTTCTCTCTTGTGTACATACATCTGTGCTTGTGTTATGTATGTTTTACTCAATGTTATGGCTCAGAAGAGTATAAAATAACAATAATAAACGTGCTGATGTGAGAATCAGTTCTACTTGTTTAAATAAATATAGTTTAAATAATCTAACAATAAATAACACAGTCAAATGGATTATATCTGTCCTTTCCTGTTAAATTTATAAAGGTTTAAAAGTTCTGCGGGTGAATTTTCAGAATGGCTACCCTTCCTTTGATATGTGATAGAGATTTCCCGCAATGGGAAAATAGAGTCTCCTGGGAGAGGACGCTGTAACAATATTCTCGTAGCGTTCCCCATCATTGTTCTGCTCATTATGCCAAGTCAGACTCACTGCCATTGAGTCCATTGTGACTCACAGGGACCCTCGGTGGGTTTTCTGTGACTGTAACTGTTTGGGGGAGTAGAAAGCCCAATCTTTCTTCTGTGGATTTGCTGTTGATTTCATATTGCTGACCATGGGGACCACAGACAAACACATAACCATGATGTTAACAGAGTTCCTTTTTCATATATATCTCGAGTAGAATTATTTTCCTCACGGCTTCAGACTCCTTTTAAGCTTACTTACTTTGTTCCTGTCCTTTGCGATGTCTTTAATGTTACACTGCGAAATGAAATAATGAAAAGACAATTCTACTAGCTGTGTGGGCAAGTATGCCATTTACTCCTGAAGGCTTTGGTCATCAGACTTGTTCTCAATTTGAGAAAGAGAGAGGGAAAGAGAAGGGGTGTGTGTGAGCGCGTGTGCGGGTTTAGAGAGAGGGGGAGAAAGAGAAGAGGAGAGGCTTTTATTTAGACAGTTAAAAGATGAGTTCAGTGTTACTAATTCAGAAGCACTATGTTGAAGAGAACGACAATGTTTATTTATCAGACCGCAGTGCCCAAGCCGCTTGAATGACACACCCAGTGTGTTTGCATGGCATGCTCTGTTACTTTGTTCTTTCAAGTAACCAAACACCCTTGTTATTATAAAGGTGGTGTGGGGTAGAAAACAAATCTCCTTGGGGAAATATAAATGTTACTGTAAAAACATGAACACTAACTCTAAAAATCAGATCATTTTCACTGCATGCCAGTAAAAAGGGAGTGTTTTTCAGGAATAGTAGGCATAGGCCAGGAATAAAATCTACAGAAAATCCCATCTAAGGAAAGGAAAAAACAAGATGAATATTTTCAGTAAATTGTGATGGAAATAGTGTATGTTTAAAGATAAGATATGAAAAAGCAAACCAATGAAAATGTACCCTTCATCATACTAGATATGTACATACATATGCATATATATATTCATACATGCCATAAACTTTATTTAAGATGGATTATGAACTTAAATGTGAAATAGTAAACCTGCTAAACAAAGAATAAAAAATACAAGGGTGCAGAAAACAAAAATTGCTATAAAGCTACAATAAATATTTATTACAAATTAATAGTCCAAAGGAGCAGTTTTTAAAAGAAAAAGCAAATGTACAGTGCTTAAATAGAGGAACCTGGGTGAATATAATAAGAAAAATTTGGTTTCAAAATTCAGAGGTTACAGGGGTCTGTCTGTAGTCTGTTAGCAATAGCTTCTTCTTGGTCGCTGGTAAAAATTGAGGTAAAGGTTTCAACCCCTTTTTCATCAGAAAAGATCACATGATGATGACAGAATAGTTATTGGTAACCTATGCCAATATCTACATTATTTTTACAAGAGAAAACAGGAAGTGTATAGGTACCTATTTTTTTCAGATAAGCATGTCCTTCTCTGGGTGACCCTGATAAGTTTCAATGGTCTGATTGATTTCTTTTAACAAGCTTAAATAGGAAAGAGACTAGGTTCACGTTGAAGCAAATAATCCAAATGACGCAACATTAGCAGTTGAAGCCCTGATGGTGCCCAAAAGTTCTCGGACAACGGGCCACTTAGATAAAGGACCCGAAGGACAAAGGAAATTCTCACAATGTCATGATCATCCGAGGAATAATTGACCACAGTTGCAGATGTAAATACAGAAATGAGAAAAGGCCATGCTTGTAATACCTACCTACTCTACTGCAAGTTAGAAAATTTTGTAAAAATTTCCAAAATTTGATAAAGACAAAGACAACCAACCAAACTCTGCCACGGAGTCCTTGCTGACTCACACGCACGCTGGGAGTTTCTGAAACTATACTGTTATGGAAGTCAAAAGCCCAGTCTTTCTCCAGGTTTTGAACATGCTGGTTTAAATTGCCAAGCACGCAGATCATAGCCCAACTCATAACCCTCACACCGCCAGGTCTCTTTTGAGAAAGATTGCCAGAGTGTGATTCACGACTTTGTGACTTCCATCCCTTAATTTCCATCCAAAGTAGCTCAGGTAAGTTCCTGAGAGTGCTGCTGGCCTTCCAAAGCTGGCGGGAGTCACAGCTAACCCAATCTGGTTAGAGGCAAAGTTGCTTTGGGTTTTTTTTTAATATTTCCAGTTAAGGATCCAGAGCCCTGCTGACATAGCCGTTAAGCGTGGGACTCGGGACCCCAACAACAATTTGAAACCAGTCCCTCCTTACAGTCAGGAGGGAAGAAAGGGAGCAGACAGGTCTCACGGGAGACAAGTGCATGTCTGTTGGTATAAAAACGGGGAGGACCAACTTCCAAGTGGGGAAACAAATGACAAACTACACTTTTAAGGACACTAAGGGAGGAGGATGCCCCTGCTAAGCCACATTAGCTGCCCGACTTTGCAGACACCCCTGCAGACCCAGGCCATGTGCCTTAGAATAATAGGAAATTGAATCCTGGATCTTCAAGGTGCACAACATGCCCCAAAGACCATGCCAAAGGAATCTGCTGTGGAAACTCCACCTGGTGAACTAGACTCTACCTCAATCGCACCTGAACCTGAGGGCTCAAGACTGAAATCACAAAAGAAGAAAACAAATGCCCAGGACACCATCAATGATGCATGTCCTGGCCTCCAAAAAACAAACAAACCAAGACTGAAATTACACGATGTGCGAAGAAGCAGAAGACACTAGAGCAAGAGAGAACACGGCACTGTCTGCCGTTGGTGCCACTTCACACGCCGAGACCTCCAGTGTGCGGGTTAGCAGCCAAACTTATAGGGCATTTCCATGACTTGAACTCAAACATATTAACAAATACACTTAGTAACAAATAAATGATGTTGGTTCTTTAAAAGACAACATCACAAATAGAAATTAATGCACAGAATTGAAGATATTAGAATAAAATTATGTACAAAAAAGTGGTTCCCAGAAAATAATAAAAAGAACTGGTCCTATGACTCCAACAATAAAGCACAAACAAACTAACACACAAAACTCGCTGCCAATGAGCCAATGCCAACTCATAACAAGCCAAGAAGACAGGGTAGAACTTCCCCTCCTGGTTTCTGAGATTAGCACTGTAGAGTGGCCAGTGGTTTCAGACTGCTGAACCTGCAGTTAGCAGCCTAATGCTCAACCACTAAGCCATCAGGTCTCCAAAGCACACACATATAACTAAAAAAAAACATTAAAAACATCAAAATGTTTGAAGAAATACTTCCCAAAAGAGGACCTTAAAATAACAATGGAGATTATGTAGTGTCTTAACTTCATTACTCATCATAGAAATACAAATTAAAGCCACAATGTAGCCTTTCAAAGCTGCTTACACAAATTCACTGAAGACGTGGAGAGTAAACCAGCGTAGAGAACATGCCAAACACCCTCACATTATTATTAACGTAGGTTTGTGTAATCATTTAAGTTAACTGTTTATTAAAGCTAAAAATAATATTTCTATTACCAAGTATAAATCAAAGAAAAATAATCCACATAAATATTGTAAAACAATGTATTTGACAAATGTACTCAGAATAGCTCAAAATAGGAAAAGCAAATAAGCACAAAAGTTCATTTGCACTATGATGGACAAATTTATTAATATAATGAGACCCTACATAGTAACCTTGACAAAGTACTGTTACCTATAAGAAGAAAGATAACTTTGCAAAGGATTGACAAAAAAAGGCAGACACAGTGTACACCGCTTATCAAGAACAGACAAAGGAAATCAACGGTGATTAAATGAGAATAATTAATTCTGGGAGGGAGCTATTGCCTGGAATGAGAACAAGGGAGTTCTCTGGCTATTGAAATTGTTCTGTGACCAAAGTTAAATAATCGTTACAGAGGTATATGCATTCATGAACATTCATTGAGTTAAATTGCTTTATATGCTTGCTCAACATCATTAACAATAACATATTAAAATTAAAGGTGATAGGGAAATCCTATAACCTGGAAATGTATTTCTTGGGCCAGGAAGCCTAAATTCATGTGCTTGTCTAAGTTTAGGATGAGCTTTACCCATGTTTGTGAATAATCTGTGCCTTGAGGCTTGTAAGACTTAAACATCGGTGGCAAACTGAGTACTCCAGGATTCTCAGTGCTTTGGCAGTTAAGACCTAATAAACTCACAAGCTGAGATTTTATCCTAGTATAGCCTGTGTTCAATATATGGGAGGTACCCCCCCACACACATACAAAAAAAAACAAAAACAGGAAAAAGCTCCAGTAGGCAGAGCTTTCTTGATAAGCAGGTTTCCTCCTTGGCGAACATCAAGCAACTCCCTCTGAGATAGTGCACCCAATGCCATCTCTTGGGAAGGTTCTCTCTGGTCACAGTAAATTCTTTTGTAAAGGAAGTTCCCTTCAAACCTCATTTTTTGGGTCTATTAAAGAGAGCAGCTTGAGGCTGTGAAATTTGTTTCCTGCTCGGGAAAAATGCTGCAGAAACTATTGTGATGATGAACACAGCTTGCAAGAACAGCACTATGGGAAAAACTCAAGAGTATAAGTGGTTTTCTCATTTTCAAAAAGGTAAAATATTGATTGATGACAAACTTCATTCTGGACGTCCGTCAACTCCCCGAATAGATATAAATGTCAGCAAAATTTGTGCACTTGTGTTCAAAGACTGACGGCGGACCATTGAAGAGATGGGGAAGGTATCCAGACTACCTTGGAGCTCAGTTCAGTGAATTTGAGTGGAAGATTTTGGAAAGAGAGGGTCTATGCAAAATGTGTGTTTTGGGTTCTGAATGACCAGGTAGAAGAGAGTCCAGTGGAAACGTACCATCTTTTGAAAGAACAGTTTTGAATTGACCCAGACTTTTATCCCAAGGTAATTCCTGATTACAAGACATGATGCTTTTCTTATGGTCAGAAGGGAAAGCATCAATCAAGCCAGTGGAAAATGCCATCACCACCTCACTCACGAAAAGATCGTTAAGTGAAATCAGAGATCAAGATGGTGCTCATTTGTTTTTTTGATGTGAGGGGAATAGTACATTTGAAATTCATCCCACCAAGTCAGGCTGTTCATCAAGCTTTCTATTTAGAGGTTCTGAAAAGATTGTAGAACAATATGCAACAAAAAAGGCCTGATTGTGGTAGATGGGAACTGGTTTCGCCACCACAACCATGCACCTGTTCACACAGCCATATCAGTTTGCCAGTTTGGGGCAAAAAACCCCATGCCTCTCTTGCACCATGCAACTTACTCACTTCACCTCCCTCAACTTCCTTTCCTTTCTTGGAATGAAGAGGAACATGAAAGGACCATGATTTGATGACATAGAAAAGTGAAGGAAATGATGAGGGAGTTTGTGGTAGTTACATAATCTGGTGTCAACGTGTGGAGCGGTGGAGTCTAGCCTGTGAATCAGGTGGGAGCTTGATGACCTCATCTTGAGGCACTAAGGAGATAAATAGTTCGCTGGCGGCAGGATACACACTTACTCTCTATGAGACATTCCTTCTGACACCACACATGGAGCTAAGCTGGAGCCCTGGAGCTGGAGGAACCACGTGGAGACCCCTGACAGCATTGAGATGTTTCCACCACCACTGGATCCACAAGACTTTTCACCCACTGGCCTGCGATCTTCCTCCATTTGGCATCTTTGCATGTGTTGAGTGAGTCTGAAGAGGAATTTACAGACTGGTACCAGACATATGGGTTAATATCAGACTTATGGACTTGAGCTGGACTGTGCTGGGCTACTTTCTTAATATACAATTACTCTTTGATATAAAGCTTTTTCCCATAGACATATGAGTGTATATGGATTTGTTTTTCTATTCTACCCAAACTAACACAGATGCACTGTCAGCCATCCAAACAGATGAATTTGAAAGAAATGTTTCCAAGAATGGAATCACAGATTTGACAAATGTATTAAGTATAATGAAAATTACTTTGAGGGTGATAAGGTTGTTTTGTAAAAATAAATAAATATATAGCTTTGAAGAAAACTCTGTTTGGGGGTGGAAGGTTACACTCTTATAAGTAGAATGGTAGGAAAGCTTGCTGGCTTTTTGTTTGGGTCTGGAACCTGCAACTGGCTCATGAATTGTTGGATTTTGGACTTGAAACAACCAACCACCTTTCACATTGCCTGCCAAACCTGTGAATTCTCAGCAGCAGCTCCTGACCGTGTATACACTAGCCATTGTAGCTACATTCCTGACCTGCTGACTTTCACACAAGTCCACTATATTCCTGTTGATCCTGACACATGAACTTGGAACTTTCCTGGACTTGTGGACAAGGTACTTATACCTTGCATTCATTTGCCTCTGCAACCACAAGACTGTCAATCCTGACACTTGATACATGGATTTAAAACTTGCCTAAAAGTGCAACTTGCCTGCTTATGTAACTGTGTAATATCTCTCTCTCTCTCCCTCTCTCTCTCTCTTCTTCTCTCTCTCCCTCTCTCAATATCAGCTGAAATGAAAGGTTTATTCTCTGTAAGAATTTCCTGTTACTTATCATGAACAAATAGGAGCACTTTAATTTTGAAAGATATTAATTTCAACATTGAAAATTGCATATTTGTGTATCAAACTGTTGTTTTTTTGAGTGACCAGGAGATAACAATATCTGCTCCTTTTAAACCCATATACTCTGGATCTAAAAGACTGACAGTATAGGTAGTGTAATTACTTTCAGTCTATTGCAAAATATGCTTCATCCCATTTATGAACATTGTGTGTTCAAGTACATCATGTCAATGGACTTTAATTGCTTTGTTTTCATTTATTTTTATTTGAATTTCTTTCTGAAGGCTCAGTTTTTAAATCACAAAGTATTGCGTGTGCACACAAAAACATGTAAACATCAAACACAAATGCCTTATTTTCTTGGGTGCCATAGACCTGATATACTAAAGCATATCGAATTGATCTCAGAGCTGTATTAGAAAAGCTACTTTTAATAAAATTACACTTAAATTCTATTTTAAAGGATTGTTGGGATTTATGGGCAAATTTGGCAGTTACGAACAGAGAAGTGACTGTGGTTTCAAAAGCTCTAGAAGCAAAATAACTAGGTTCAATTTCACCAAGGTTTTATTGCATGTTCAGAAGAGGACCTGGTTTGTACTTATATTGATTTTACTGACATTCAAAATGTTTCCATTTTATGATGCTTTTTATCTATTTATACCCTGACTTTGATAGTCATTTCAGATTCTGGGAGGTGACAGAGGGAAGTAGCTAAGCTGATACTTGTCATTTTTCTATAATTTCCATCTATTTTAAAATTAATTAATTTATTTTTAATTTCCATTCTTATCTACATAGTACATATCTGCTGGAGCAAAGGGATTTAGAATGTAGTGGAAATAAAAAAAGGCAAAAAGCTATTCTTGACAGTCCCTAATAAAATCCAGTAGCATGATGGACGGAGAGAAAAGAGTAAACTCAATGAACAACAAAAATAACTGAAAATCAGGAGAATAATAGATGTAGAGAGGAAAACATGGTAGTAAGTAATATCATTATTATTTATGTGATCTTTTGGATTGCAAAGCATTTTTAAATTCACAAACTCTATTAAATCTGCACAATCTCCCTCTGAAGTAGCTTTAGAAAATACCAATCAGATGACCCCTTGCCTTCAGGTCAATTATAAAGCCTGGGGCAGAGTGTAGCTCTTTACAGGGTTGCTAAGGCTGTATCTTTAAGGGCTGTGTGCCACCTCTCTTTTTTCTCTCCAGAAGCAACTGGTAGGCTAAAATGGTCCACCTGTCAATAAGCAGTGAAGAACTTAATCATTGAATTACCAGTGTCCTTCCTCTTCAGGAGAATGGAATGAGACATAAGAGTGGTGCTGCAGAATGATGTGATGTGGGGATAGTGTCTGACGTCCTGTGACTTCACGAGAAAGGGGAATCCAACTCAGCGTTAGTCCAGGGCAGATTTCTTGAGGCAACAGTCAGACATCCCTCCAACCTCCAACCTGCTTCACTAATTCTGACCCCAGCACTTGACTCTCACAGCACTCGACTTGTCTAAACAACTCAGTCATCCTAGCTCTGGCCACATAGAACTCACACACCATTGGGATGGTGAAAGTTATGGGGGAAGTTAACAAACTGCAAATCAAGATAAAAATGCCCAACACACGTCTTTGGTCAAGACAATCTTTCCCCAATCATGCCTACAGGAACATGTCTCTAAAATCAGCCACAAAGCTCCAACCTCAGCTCTTCTCAATATTACAAAGCTCTGCTAGTGTT
The DNA here is from genome assembly GCF_050624435.1 of Tenrec ecaudatus. Taxonomy (NCBI): domain Eukaryota; kingdom Metazoa; phylum Chordata; class Mammalia; order Afrosoricida; family Tenrecidae; genus Tenrec; species Tenrec ecaudatus. The sequence goes on along the minus strand of NC_134540.1, from coordinate 61,262,582 downwards.
GCTCATAAATGACCCAAGGATGCTTTGCAGTGCCTTAAGTAAACCTCGGCTTGAACGCATTCAAAGGTAGCTCCCAGATTTGGCAAACCTAGCTCCTGAGTAAGCACTTAGACCCACTCCCACTCTGCAAGCAAACCTTCTACCCAAACATTTTCAGTTTTTCTCTGACCATGAACCAGCAATCTCATTATCCTCTCTCCTGCTCTGGCTCTTGTTTGTACTGCTGTTCCACTACCATTCCTCTGCTCACAGCTCTGTCCTTCATAAAACAACAACAACAACACCTAGTGTCAAGGGTGCTTCTAGTGTAAAGTATGGGTCCCACTGCTGACATTCCTTTTTGAAGATTCTGAGATTCTTCCTTGTCCTACTTGGATTCTGAGAGGGCCCGTGTTAAACCCAGTAGAATGGCAAATTGACCAGTCCTTAAGAGTTCTGTGATTTTCAGCCACATTCAACTCTATTAAATATTACTCATATCTGAAGCATGTAATCCCATCCGCATCTATTCCACCTTCTCTTACCCAGATTCAATGGGAAAAGAAGCAACAGAGCCAATCAACATGAAGTTACAAATCATAAAATGAGTTATTTAATTTGCATGTTAAGCAAGCCACTTTTTAAAATTACTAGCAAACCAGAAATGGTGACTACAGCACAGACTTGTTACAAATGGCTTTACTTTTACACAGATAATAGCAAATGTTTCTTTGCTTTCCATTTTTCTTCGACTGGATCACAGAATTTCTGGTTGCATGTATTCAACGGGAATTACCCTTGGTAATGCTTCATTAAAAAGGTAGTGCCTTCTGTCTATTGGCGCAAATTATTTTCTATGCTTTCGTATTCTTCTTCCAACATGTTCTGTCACATTGCAGTAACATTAGTCCCCTTGCTGTAGAACACACTTCTCAGAAATACCATAGGACACAGTTCCTAGAAAGGCCACCCCTGACTCCACATAGTCACTGTCTTCAGAAGACAGTTTCTATAATAACTCCCTATTCCATTTTTATCGTTGTCTTGTTTTTATAAATGTTTAGAGTCTCAGAAACCTTAGAGTCTCAGAAACCATAAATGGGATTGCTATTAATTAGAATCTACTAAGTGACGGTAAATTTGGGATTTTTAATTTTCTGACATTTTATGTCAGAAATGAGCATGTCAGAAGAGAACACGAGTCTTGTTACACGTAACCCCCTACTGTGACAGGAACTGATTATCTAGCAGAGTACTCCTGCCCAGTTAGTTTGGCACAGTTCTTTAATTGCCATATCAAGTGTTCTCATTTTTGTACTATGCAGTGAAATCAACAAAGTGGCAAAAATCATACTTCATTTTCCCCATAGTCCACTTTCTCAGGCAAAAAAGACCTCTTGTATGTCTTCTCTCCAACAGGAACTGAAAACTGTCAAGATGGCAAAATTGGGATTTGTAATTGGGGCTTACCGAGGACACATTGTAACTACCACACTCTGAATATAGGCAGCAATTTTGACTAGAAGAGCATAATTGAAGGTCACACAATTCTGCTTCATTTGTGAATTTACCAGAGCACTGTAAAATTAGAAGAAAACTCTGAAGCATCTGTTTCTCTCTGAGGGACTTTAGAGCTATTTTCTTTATATATATGTATATATGTGTCTGATCATATACATGTATATCTGTGTGTGATCATATATATGTATGTATGTGTATGTATGTATATATATGTATATATGATCTTCCTCTGGTTCTTCTATAGCAACTTTAGTACTATCACCTATGATCAAAGGGATTTATCAGGCAGAAGAAAGGTTTGTAAGGGATGATTCTATTTTAATTTTTTTTTATTTCTATAGTTATTTACTTACTGCCTCTGTTTAACTTCAAAGTCCTCACAATGGTTTCAACAGAATAAACAGGTGTGGTAGCCACATAATCTGTTCTCAATTTGAGGTTATTAAGAGTGAAGGGGTGGAGGTTAGCAGGCTGTCAATCAGGTCACAGCATGATGACCTCATCTTGTGACACTAAGGAGATGTATAGCTCACTGAATGAGGGACATACGCTCACTCCTAGTGCTACATTCTTTCTGACAAGACACATGGAGCTACGCTAGAGCCCTGGAGTTGGAGAAACCATGTGGAGACCCCTGCCAGCATTGAGATGTTTCCACTGCACGGGATCCACAAGGCTTTCCATCCACTGGCTTGTGATCTTCCTGCAGTCGGCACCATTGCATGTTTACCATGAGTCTGAAGAGGAATTTATAGACTTGTATTAGACATATGGGCTAATATCACACTTATTAACTTGAACTGGATTGAGCTAGGATGCTTTCTTAATATACAATTACCGTATATACTTGAGTATTAGCCAGCCCAACTCTGATCTGAGGTACCTAATTTTTCCACAAAAACTTCATTAAAAAAGTACTGAAAAACTCAGCTTATACACGAGTGTATATAGTACTCTTTTACATAAAACACTTTCTTATACAAATATAAGTCTTGCTGGATTTGTTTCTCTAGTCTACCCAGACTCACTTAACAGGGAAGCATAAGAATAATAACTAAAGCTTGGAGAGAGATGTCTACAGACTGCAGAGTAACCTGGTGGGCAGCCCAAACCCAAGGATCTCGCTTCCATGCTGTAATTGATCAGATCCCAGAGTTCATCCAGCCTGGAAGAAACCATCTGGTAGCCTAAAATACTTCTAAAATTTCACCAAAATTATTCTATTTTTTTCCTGCAACTGAAAAAATAAAATCTAATATATCACAATTTTATTACCTTAGTGCATATTAAGCTAATAAACCACATAAATTGAATAGATTTGGCATATGTTAAGAATTTTCATAGTAAAAGTTTAGCAGGTACTAAACTCCATGATGGAGTAAAAAAAAAAAGGTAGCTCTTGTATCCATGTCTCTTTGGGTCAGACCATATAAACAGTGAATGTCCAACACTAATACAGGAGCTTGGTCAGTTTTGGTTGCTGTTCCCTGGCTATAAGGGTGATTCATCTCAGCCAAGCTGAAAGAGAAATCCCAGGACCATTGGAAGAAGAGTCAGCAGTGCATTACATTTGGGATTCCTGTCTGAAGTTTCAGAGGACAAGACCAGAGGCACCAGAGGCTAAGTAAAGGAGCCTCTGTGAGAGACCAGAGAAGCGGTGCCAAGACTATGAAACTGTGAGGCAGAGGAAGGGGCTGGCTTTCTGCTCCGTGGAGACAGAGGCTAAGGGCCCACATGACTGAGCATACAAAGACTGGAGAGTCAACTGGCTGCTGGCTGATGCGACATGTTGCTGTACCAATGGCTGTATCCCTAATGTTTTCTGATCCCGACTTGTGGTAATCTTAACGTCTATAATATGCCTCCTTTTTTAATGTCATCAGTATTATCTGACAATTCCATGTGGTCATTACAATGAACTACTAAACCCAGAGCAGAAAGCGCATGGAAGGAAAGGCTGGTGTCAGCGTAGGTGCAGAGGGAATGTGGAGTGGAAATGGATCTCACCTCCACCGCAAGGGTGCAAGGGAACCGAGGACGTCAGATCTGAGGCTGTGGATTCCCTGCAAGGGCTCCAGAATCACAGAAAGATGGGGCTTGAAAAGAGAAAATAGAGGTGAACATCTCTCTGGTATTTTCCGCTTTTATCCATGATTAATCTGACATTAGCAATAACACCTTTTATTCCACTTGCTCTTCTGATCCATCTTGAATTTTTGCAGCTCCGTGTCAATGTAACCCTGTCTTCATTTTTTAATTATCTACAGCAGAATTTTACTAATGTATGATAATTTTACTAGTGACATAAATAATATTGTTTAATAATTCCTCGATTTGGATTACCTCTTTGGAATGGTCACACATTTGCATAGCTGCCAAATGTTTTTTCCGGTAGGCATATTCCAAGTTCTGTGGCATACACCCAGGGTTTTCCAAAGTGGCTGATAAGACCCACGAGGGAAGCTGGATACTTCCAGGGGTGCTTCAAAAGCAGATGCCCACACATTGTCCTGGATTATCCTGGGGTGTACTGACAGGTTAGTTGCCAATGGCACTGAATATTTTTCCAAAAGGGGGAAGTAGGCCAAATAAGTTTGGGTACCTATGACACAGACACCTGTGTGATCCAGCGATGCATACTTTTGCTGAATCATTTCAATTGATATTTTGAAAATTTTTAAATCCCTTTTTCAGCCATGCCTTCAATATGGCTTGACTTTTTCATTCAATACCATCATAGCTAGTCCATGTGCTCCCTCCTGAAATAGTTGTAATCGAGCAATTGTTTTGGGTACAATGACTTTCTTCATTCCATTAATTTTAGATGCATCAAAATAATTTATAGTAACGTCCTGTGGTAGTTACATAATCTGCTGTCAATTTGAGGATATTAAGAGTGAAGGGGTGGAGTTTAGCCAGTCAATCAGGTTCAGATTGATGACCTCATTTGGAGGCACTAAGGAGATAAAATGGCTCGCTGGAGGCAAGAGGCATTCATTCACTTCTGCGAGACATTTCTGTAGACAAGACACATGGAGCCATGCAAAAGCCCTGGGGCTGCAGGAGCCCTGCCAGCACTGAGATGCCTCCACTGCTACTGGATCCACAAGACTTTCCAACCACTGACCTGTGATCTTCCTGCATTTGGCATCATTGCATTTGTTGCGTGAGTCTGAAGAGGAATTTAGAGATTGGTATTGGACATATGGGCTAATATCAGAGTTATGAACTTGATCTGGACTAGGCTGAGATGTTTTATCAATAGTCAGTTGCTCTTGTATATAAAGCTCTTTCTTACATACATATGAGTGTCTCTGGATTTGTTTCTCTAGTCTATCCAGACTAACACATGCCCTTAAAAAATAAAAAGCAAATAGTTCAAAATAATGCAGTCATGTATTATTTAAAGCCAATATATCGAAGATATGCATGCAAACAATGCAAAAATAATGCATTCTATGTTTTTATACTGCATTTGAAATTGCATGTGTGTTTCAGACTCGCCTTTGAATTTTCAATTGTTAAATATGCTACCAATGCATTTATGGAAGTTTCCTGCAACCCGAGTTACGTTCACCTTTAATATTGATTCGTAAAACTTCCTTCCTTTGAAAAAAGTTAATTTTGTCTTGCTGTATTATCCTATTTGGTGATTTAATTACTCACTGGGTGACTAAATCATACTAGATAAACTTACAGTCGAATGAAGCAACTGCTTCCTTCCTTTGTACAAAGTCTAAGAACAAAGATTAGCATCTCCTGCTCAACAAGTACCAAGGAATAAGTCCAACCAAAGAAAAAGTGAAGAAAATTTACTGAGATAAATACATTTCCATAAAACTTTACACAGCATCACATTTCAATTAATGTTTATTGGCCACTGACTTTGTGCATAACTCCATAGGGAATTTAACACTTATGCCTTCACGGAGCATAGGATGGGGATGCACTGAGGCCGGCATAATCTCAGAGAAAACTAACCATATGAAAGGGTGGCAAATACGTTCTCTAGGGAAAGAATCCTCTAGAATTTAGAGGAACAAAAATCATCATAATTCAAAGGAGATTCACATGAAAGACGTGGAACTGAGCTTTGAGGATGGCCATTGCTTACCCCTTCTTAGAAGAATGGTAGCGCAATCAATGGAGTGAGAACATCCAAGCAAAATGTTTAGTGGTCAGAAAATAAATTGTCCTGTATTTCTGGAATTATATTGCCATTGTTTATTGTTCAGACATCATAAGAACAACTATCTAATTTGAGTTGTTGGACCTTGTTAGGTTTATCAGCTACAGGAATCAAAAACAAATTTTGATACTTTATGATAATAAAGACACATATCTTTCTTCCACTAACTGCCATCCAATTTAGTTATCAAGGATAAAACTGGACTCGTGGGGCTGCTCGGCCAGCGTAGGTGCTGGGGCCTCGGGCAAACACCCAGCTGAAGTTGGATTGCCCTATCACTCCTACACTCACATTTCTCGTTTCCCAGCCAAAGGAGTAGACATTATGGAGTAGATGGAGATCAACTAGACAGGTTGTGGTTTTATTAAAAATATAGAGAGTAACAGGTCATTCTGAAGAGACAACTGAGCATTGGTTTTCATGAGCTTTAAAAGAAAGTATAGAAACAGTAGAGAGCTTGGGGTTCAGACATATTTCTCAACAATTGGGGTTAGATATTAGGCACATTTAATTGTCAGGGAATGGAAACCACACTGGGTATTATGAGACAGAGTAAGAAATGAGAACAAAAATATTTTTGTTTTTTTAGCTTCCCTTAATCTGTCATACTTTATATCCTGTTTCCCCACCCCACCCCACCCCTCCCAAAAAAACCCTGCGGTTCTACTTCCTAAATCTACACAAACCTGAACACTTCTCATCAAGTATGATTTTATTACTCTGGCCCCGTGTCGCTTCATCTCATACCTGGTCATCAGTAGCCTTCGGTCTGCATTCTAGATGGCTGACTGATCACACCCAGAATGAATCCTTCTTCAATACGTGAGAGGGAAGCCCCGGGAAGGGGTAAGTGCCTTATAAGCAATCTTGGGGAAAGACTGGACTCCTCTGAGGTGCAGAAATGGTGGGAGTGGGCAGAGCAGAGGAGGAAAGGGTAAAATGCACTCAGGACATGCCTAACCCTTCCTTACCCGCACAACAAGTTGAACACACAGCAGGCTTGTGTGGTCAGCTAGCTTCCCAACCATACTCTCCATAACCCCTGGCCCCCAGACCGTCCTTGCCACCTCCTTGTTCATAAACTATAGAATGATCCATATGCTTGCCCCTCCTGAGCAAGTTTATGCCCAAACACCTCTGCTGTAGGTGGCTCTGCTGGGTCCCTTTGCACTCAGAACAGCCTGCTGCACATCCACTCATCTCTGGGCCACCTGTGGAGAGCTCTGCCTCTCCCCCAAGGAAGAGCTGCAGTCCTTTTCCTCCAGCCACCCCACAGGAACCCCTTTCCTTCATGCAGGGTTCCCAGCCTACGCTGATTCTGGCCCCTGCAGCCATGTCACCTGGTGTGGTCGGCTGGCCTTGGGTACTGCTGGCAACTTCTCAGCTTGTCCTCTCCGTTTATCCCCAGAAAGGTCCTCGACGCCTGTGAGCACACACCCTCCTTGCAGCAGCACACGTGGGCCGAGTTCAGATCCCAAGTAAACACAACAACTTATTTGTTTCTTCTTTAAAAATAAAATAATCGTATGTTTTATAATTCCTTGTAAAATTAATGCTACCCTTTCCTTCCTTGCTTTCTTCCTTCCATACACTTAACCATCCATCCATCCATCCATCCATCATCCATCCATCATATTCTGAAAGACTAAGCTTTAACAATAAACATTCTCTTTTAATATGATTACGAGCTTCCATTTCAGAAAATATATTTAGATACTTTAGAATCTATGATCTTTTCTTCTCTGCTAGTTTATGTCTACATTACAGAGACACTGACAATACTAGTGACCAGCTAAGTCCGCGGATGTAGAGCACGCATAGAGATATACTATGTGTGTGTTTGAGAAATCATTTCTATAAAATCCCAACCCTTTACCCATTAATCACTTCTCTTATTTTCTTTTTCAAATTAAATTCAGAATACTGAGCGTAACAAAAAACCTCCTATGAAGTACTCTCCACCTCTTGTCCGTGATACAAAACAAGGTGAGGTAAGTGTGATTCAGAGTTGGCATCCCCTATAGGGTCAGCTTGTTGGCTCTGGGTGACCATCAGGAGAAGGAAGAGGACCCCATCCTTGCCTGATCCTGCCGCACCCTCCATGCATCCCCCCCCAAATTAAGTATGTCTAATATGTCTCTTCACCCTCTCTCCCTGTTATCCCTTCAAACATTTTATCCATTTCTTCTACTTGATGCTATCCAGGCAAAGGATCCCCTTGCGCTTAGTGGTTTTGCTTGGGCTGCTAATCAGAAGGTATGTACTTTGAAACCACAAGCTCCTCTGGGGGACAAATACTGCCCACTACCGTGAGCAGTTTGAATCTCAGAAATGCAGAGCCATTTCTAACCTGTCCTATAGGGTCTGTGAGTTGGAACTGACGCCATGACCATTCGTGAGTTAGGCGTATGCTCAGTGATGCTCCAGTCTTTTTATTGAGGGCCTTTTATTTTTCCTTCTATTTTTTTCTTATTGACTCAAAAAGGTGATCTTGAAATATAATTAATATAAATTATCAAAGACTAACTGAATTTTCACTCAGTCTATTTTCTACGTTTAATGTTCTTGATATTTTGTTTTGTAGGGATGCTTAGAATTTGCATAACCACCTAGAATTGGTGATCTTTTAAAGTTCATATGTCCTGTTTTGAATGTAGCCTTTGTTTTTGTTCTTTGTTTCTACCTTCTGTCCCTCTGTCCTCAAAGTTGCGTTGGTTTCTCTCACCAGCTCTCACCTCTCTCATTCCCATCCGGAACAGGAGATCGAAGCCGCCAAAGCCTCCCTTCTTCCAGCCCTCTCTGACTTTCAAGCCTCTTTATAATTAATTTATTGCTTCTCTGTGACTCCTTTTATATGCCTCTCCTTTTGCCAAGAATCCCTCTGACTCACATCTATAGTTTCTTTCAACTCTGCACATGAGAGACCATCAGAACATCAGTGAACTAATTGTGTGTGCGTGCGTGTGTATGAATAGTGATGTTTTTTGTTTTCCTTCTTAGGAAAAAGACATTCTGGGTACTAAAAGTATTTTTTACCAATATGCACTTCATTTTAAAAGAAAACAAACACCTTGTGTGATGTACTTAGCTATTGGAGACTAGGGAATATTTCCAGCAGCAGTAGATATAATGGCTAACACTAGGTATCATTTGCATGTTTATTGCTAATGCTATTGTAGCAATTGAAACTGACTCTTATCATAAATGGACCTGCACGTTATAAAGTAAATCCCTTTGGCTTTTATGTATGCTAAGAATAGGTTCTTAACATGTAAATGGGCTTTCTTACATGGCAGTGTAAGCCCTGTAAGATTCTATTGATGTAATAAATCAAACAACACATTATGGGGAAATGTTGGAATTGCAATCATTTGTTGGAGTTCATTTAGAAACTACCTAAAAGAGAGGTGTAAAACTTAAGGGAATGAATTAAACTACTCCAAGAATGAGTAGTTTTGTCCCCTATTAATCACAATGGGAGGATATTATTGGAAGACTGTGAGGATTTTCGCTGCCTACAAAATACATAGATTAATCAAACAAAATCAAAACCACTGCCAACAAGTCAATTCTGACACACAGAGAAACTGCACAGGGCTTCTGGACTTGCTGTGAACATGTTCACGCCATCAGATTGCTCACTCTTATCCTTCTTGAGGTTCTGAACCAATGATTTTGTGGGTATCAGTCCAATATCTGCCTACCAGTGAATTCTTGATTCAGAAGTATTGTGAATAAGTATTTAATATGTCCTCAATAGCTGAGATAATAGGCAGCTTGGAACAAAATATTAGTGCCAGTTTGCAAGGAAAATGTGCACTGCAATATGGTTTGGTTTTATTTGTTTCTGTTTTTCTTCACCCATTCAATAAAACCATTTGTTGTTGTTGTTCATAAATATGAAATGAAGGTAGAATCTGACTGTCTATGGCATGAAAAGGGGTAAGAATTCAATTCCACATAATCCTAAGGCTAATTATTACTACTCGGCTGAGGTCAGAAGGTTCAAAGCCTCCACCTTCCAACATTCTTCACAAATTTTTATACCAACAATCCCTCCCCAAAACACTCTCCACTTCTTTGTTAGGGTTTATAATTCCTTACAATGGCCACATCGGACTTACCAACCGTACTCAAGATCATGGTGTTCATGTAGGACGTTAACAGTTAATTAATGATTTTAAATGCTTAGGATACAGTTGTTCTTGTCAGGAGCAACCTTTAGCTGTGTTCACTTGGTGTACCTCTTTCTGATCCTCTCAACCACAAGATCCATGTGGTTGTTCTTCCCTGCCGCTGCAAAAGGCTCACCATTCAGCTATGGACCACAGGCAAAGATTACACTTTCCTGGGTCAGCAAACCTAGCTTCCCTGACTATGTGCCAGTGTCAGCCAACGCTGCAAGCATGCCCCCTGCCTGAGAGCACTTGGCCATCTCCATGTGTTGGCTTGGAAGCCGAGGGTACCACGGCCTCTACAACTGCTGCAGCTCCGCATCTCTGGTCCAGAGCCCAGGTCTCCGAGATTGACGAGGATCAGTACACAGGGATCTCATTGTCCAAAGGATGCATCCCACTCCTGGCACTTCTTTCTTAGTGGCCAGATTCTTGCCTCCTTACTACAATGGCTTATTTACAGCCAGCTGGATGGCGAAGTTGACCAATCCTTTTATTAGAGTTTCAAGTTTTCACAATTATAATCAATGCTCTTAAGAATCACAAATAATTAAATCATATATAAGTATCACCGTCTTCCTCAACTTCTCTTATTCCAACCCATCAGTCAAAATGAAAATAAACCTAATCTACCTTTTCTACCCAGTTCTTTAGGAAAGATTTACAAAGACTACTGCTAGAGGAATCATATCATGTAACCACTACACCATATTTTGTTGGTCCCTGTATGCCACTTACTTGCTCTTAGAAGAGTAAAAACAAAATAAACCCATAATTTTCTCCCAGGTTTGTTTCCTAATCTGTTGTATAACATAAATTTATTAGGTGTAAAACACTGCCTGTTAAATGAATGAGTATATTGCACCTGATATAAACCAGAATATCACAATAGTTGATTTGTCCACACAGTTAATAGTACCTTTGAGATCCTAAAGCAGCAGCCTTTTCATTGCGAAGAGCAGTAAAGCCTGTTTTCTGACAAATGAACGACTATCTCAGGCTGATGTGCTGAGAGTGATCACCGGGATGTCCTTTGAGTGGAGAAAATATGAAAGGATGCATCTTATAAAACACAATCAATAGAAAAGGTATGGATCATATATCAATTGTAAATTATTAAAAGAAAAAGTTATATATTTTCCAGTGGCCATCTCTTCAACTTCCACATTTAAAATGATTCCGGAGAATTGCTGAAATAATGAATATGATATGAAACAGCTATTTGTTCAATTTTCTGATACCCAACAAACAAATGCATTCTCTCCTACTCCTTCCAAAATTTCCTTGAATTAAATTAAATAACTGTGTCTGTACTCAGAGATAGGGTATTTTTCCATCATCATAATCCTTCAGATATGTATCACTTCTTAATGATAAAATGCAAGAAACAAAAGACTTCCGGGAATTTAAAGGTATGGACCTTATTCTTTTTCTTCCTCCGTTCTCTATAACCCAGCCTCATCTTTCCTTTGGGTAAGATGCACTTGATGGTGGGTCTGGGGCTACCAAACTCTTCATAGGGGCCCCTGAGGTTGCTCCAATGAGCTGCTGTGGAGTTGGCTCTGCTCAGTGGCCACTTGCTTTGTGTCCGCTGAACTGTGCTCCCGGGTTATCAAGGGCTGAGTTTGGGGAAGCACACTCTCAGACCTTTCTTCCAAAGCGCCTGTTTGAACCTGAAATCAATCTTTCAGTTAGTAGCTTATTGTGTTATCCGTTTGTATAACCCAGAGATTCATTGTACTTAGATTCTGTAGTGGAAGAAAATGTTTAATATGATTCTTCTATCCATGTCTCTGTTGCTCCCACCGCATAATTTGGTGGTTCTATTGAAGTACAGTGTGTAACACTAAGAGTCGGGTTTGGTCCGTTTTAGTTACCATCACCCCAACTGTAAAGAAGAGCCATCTTTGAAGCAGGAAGAGAGAAATCTTAGGACGATTTGAAGTGGAGCTCATTCGAGGTCTCTCTCGCTGAGACTGGAACAAGAGGAAGAGCAGCATGGCGGGCTTCCTGTCCCACAGAGGCAGCCAAGGGACCATGTCACTGAGAGCCTGAAGAGAGAGAGAGACTTGGCTGAAGAGAGGTGTTGTTATGGTCCAATGACAGTATCTTTACTGATCCTGACTAATAAAGCCCCGCAATTGTGAGTTTGGTTTGTGAGTTCTGTATGGCTTTTACAATGAATTCTTGAACCCAGCATAGAAAGAAATAGCGTGCCGAGGGAACAGTTGGTGTCAGAATAAGTAAGGATCAGAGGGGGAGGTCTGTCTGACTTATTTTCCATGGAAATAGGGAAGCCAAAGGAAGTCAGATACAGCCTCTGCAACGTCATTGCAGATTCTGTATATGTTCTCGTATGTCGTGGTAAACATCAATTTAATTTTACTCGACTATTGTTACTTGTCTCATATTTTACATATATTTGCTTACCATCTGCCTTTTCAAAATAGATTCTAAGTTTTACAAGGTAAGATAAAATTCTCTGTCCTCTGTTTCATCTCTGCAATTGAGAGCCTGGCTTGGCATAATGAGCTGTGGAATGGATCATTGCTCAGGGAGCACAGGGAGGAAAACATACTTCTTACAGTGAAATTTGCCTGAGATTGTCTCAGGGAATTAGATCACATTGATAGTAAGTGTCATGTGTCAACTTGATGAAGTTATCCATCTCCGGGGATTGGTCACACATTGGTCTATGTTCCATAGCTGTTGTTCCAAAATATAGTGTCATGGAATACAATACAATCCTATGTAGTGACATTCCACAATTAAATATGATGTAAGTCATCAATCAGTTGAAAAGAGATTTTTGGGGGGTGGAGGGTTGTATTCTATCCATATAGACTCTGAAAAAGATATTTTGAAAAACTTGACACCTGTCTTCATCTGCACTCTCTCTGTTGCCTCCTCGTGGTCTAAAGATATGTACAGGTAGAATGCTCCAGTGTGCAATGTGAGCTACACATTTTGAACTTGTCACCTCTCACAATTGAATCAACTAAGTCTGGAAATTAATCTAGCTCTCCTGATCTGGTACACACACGTGCTAACGTCATAAGTTCATGGAAAAAATGGAATTTAAAATATAACAAAAATGTTTACCATCACAGACTTTTTGAAGGCTCTTAATAAGTCAACAATGCCCTCCAGTTCATTGTAATTCATAGCAACCCTCTAGGGCAGCATAGTTTTGCCCATAAGGTTTCCAAAGATATAAATCCTTATGGACTCAGACTGCCTCATATTTCTCCCTCTGAGAAGCCGGTGTGTTTGAACCACCTGACATTTAAGTAGTCTATTGTCCACGGTGGCTCCTGTGTAAATATGAAGGGGATTGAAAACAGTATGGAGAGTGGGGGATCTTTTGATTCCCTTTCCCAGGTCTCTTCTAATAACATATCTAAAATATACTAAAAGAAGATCACAGACGACAGCCCCAGCCTTCAATGTAGATTATAACCCACTTTTAAGAAATAAATACCTGGGACAATAATCAATTTCGTGATAAATGGAGACAAGATGGAAGCTGCCCTGGATTTCATTTTACTTAGATTCACAATCACTGCCTGTGGAAAGAGCAGCTGTCATGTAGTCAAATGATGAATTCCATTAGACAAACCTGCTCCATACATCTTTAAAGTGTTAAAGTGAAAAGATGTCACTCTAAAGAGTAAGGGGCACCTGACCCCAGCCATGACATTGTCATTCATATCATATGCATGCAGAAACGGAACAATGGATACAGAAGACCAGAGAAGAATGGATGCATTTGAATTATGGTGTTGGAAAAGAATATTGAATACTCCAAGGTCTATCAGAACCAAAAAATCTATTGGAAGAAGTATATCCAAATGTCCTTATGAACAACAATGACAAGCCTTCATCTCACATAGGTTGAACTTGTAATGAGCAGAGATTTAGCCCTTGAAAAGGACATCATGCTTGGTAGAGGGTCAGTGAAGAAGAAGAGGGTCCTCAATGAGATGAATTTACATAATACCTGAATTAATGATCTTAAACATAAAAAAATTGAAGAATGGGCAATAGTCCCTTCTGTTGTCCACAGGATTCCTAGGAGTTGTAGTAGTCTCAACAGAATGTGAGAACAACATTTTGCTTTAAGCACAATATTGGGTTCTATAGATAAAACAATGAGCAATAGAAATGACCTGTTAGTGTGACAAATGCACTTATTATGAAAGTTATTGATAATATAAGTAACAGATAAAAGTTAATGTCGATGTGTGAACAAATATGGTGTCAATACATAATATATTATGTCAAAAAAGTAGTAAATTTTATTCTATGATCAATATGTCAAGAACTTGTGGCTAAGATGTTGACATTTAAAGGAAGTTTGAAAGACATTATATTGGTAAAAGTGAGAGTATTCTCAGCTTGGTGATACCAACATATTGTCTTATGTAGCAAATTTAAAATGGGTCAAATTCTTTGACCCTCTTTCCAATGAGAAAGGAGATTTTATCCCCTATCCTTGAATATCTTCTACTACAATTGAATATCTTCTACTACAATTCCATTAAAATGGGCATCTTTTACTACAATTTGACACATCGAATGTAGCAAGTGAGGTGAAGACAGTGTGGGGGTTTAGATCTGATTACATTGGAAATTTACACTTGCCAGGTTTTATTTTTCGCTTTTTAAGAGCCTTAGGGTCAAATTTATTAGAATCAACTACCTGAATGGAGAGCACAAGCAACAAAGCCCAAAGAATACAGGGAGTGAAAAAAGGCTTCAACCCAGCTGTGCATGTCAGTCATTCCTGTCAAGATACAAGCCATGTGAATGAATAAACCCATCTTATATCTCAAATACCAGATGAATCACCAGGCAAAAGTTGCTGAATGACCCCAATGAATGTCATGTTGAAGAGAAAAATCACCTTGTCAGATACTGCCTAGATTCATAGCAGATAAATTCCTGATATATAATATAATTATTGTTGTTCTATACAACTAAAGTTTGTGATGCGTTCTTATATAAAACTCAACTCACTGCCACTGAATTGCTTTATGACTCATAGCAACGCTCCATTCAGTTTCTGCAGCTATAAATCTTTATGGGAACAGATAGCTTCATCTTTCTGCTTTGCGTGAGGGTGGTTTTGAACTACTGACCTTGTACTTTATAGTCCAATAATTACCAGACAGTGCAACCAGTGCTCCTTAATTTATTATATAGCAATAGAAATCTGAAACACTGCAACAGTAAATCAGTTTGCTACCTCTTTCAATGTTTCAAATTCTGGAATTTAAAATAAAAGTGAGAGAAAAGATAACTGAGGAAATAGTAGATATATAAGCAGAGGGAAAATAATGTTTTTGATGACATAATACAATTTTAGATATCCATTTAAGAGTAAGTAAAAACTATTGATGAGATTTTAAGAGGAATAATAAATTATTTTACATTTTAAAAAGATTCCTGTAGTTTGAGGGATAGATAGATTTATACAGGTCTGATTAAAAAAGAAGAAACCGGTAAGTAAATTCTTAGAATGGTAGAGGAAGAAGTTGGTTATAATTCAATACCTTATCCATTATTAGAAACAGAATAGGCACGTTTTAAAAACATATTTGCAATACAAGAGGACAGAATTATGCCCAGAAGTGTTGCTTCTTTGCCATCCCTATGAAGTGAAGTGGTTAGCCATCTCTCGTGCCTTATGATAAGAATATAGTTCTGTTACATAGTATGTGATAAGAAATTGTCTTCATAAGAAATGTTTACAAAGTCGCTGCTCATACAAGAAAAGAGGGCTGTTCAGTTCACACGTAAAGAGAAGTTTTGGAGCTTGGACTCAGCACATCTTTCTTGTGACAACACCCCATAAAGCCTGTTTTTGGTTGTTGTTTTTTTTTTGTGAGTGTATGTCTGTGTTTATTTCATGTGATAAACTCTTTTGAAAATGAATGCATAAATCCTTTATGTGTCTCATAGTTCAAATTGGCTGCATATCATAATAGGTGATTTTGGAAAATGAGCTCTAGAGCATATGAACAAATCAGTATCAATAGAAAATCACAATACTCTTAATTAAAGAATCTGGAACAATTCCTGCTTAGGTAAGGAAGATTCCTCATGTTCATGTGGTTCTTTGTCTTGGATATTAAAATTGAGTGCCTAAGGTGATTTTACTAATCATATCTTATACATTAAAATAGTTTTCTGATAGCATTGGTTGTAAATGTTGGTAGTAGAGAGAAATCAATAATAAAATTCTCTTTCTGACATGAGAACTTAGAACTATCCCTAGAAGATTTACTAAGCTGTGGGTTAACATATGGACAGTTTTGAAGTATAATAAAAATAGTTTATTTTGCCTGTGATGAATTTGGAATTACATTTCAGATGTCTGATAATGTTTATCGAGCTGTTGTTTTGTGGTAAGGTGCCTTCCAGTCTGTTTTAACTCACAGCAACTCTCTCTACAGTTGTGTTTGAGCCCTGTTTTGCAGCGTTGTGTCACACTAGTTCATTGAGGGCACTCCACTCTTGTGTTAGTCCTCTACTTTGTCAATCACGATGCCCTTTTTCTGGATAACATGCCCAAAGTATATGAGACGAACTTTCACCGTTGTGTTTTTTAAAAATTATTGTGCTTTTACTCCCTTCAAGATAGATTGTTTTCTGGGCAGTCCGTGAACTTCTCATCAAACTTAATTCAAATGCGGCAATTGTTCTCTGGTTTTCCATATTTATGCTCCAGCTTTCCAACTCAGCTAGCCCATGGGAAATCCACCGTTGAAGTCCGAACGTTCTCGTTCTCAAAGTCTTCGCTCTTAGATCAAGGAGGTATTCTGCAAACGGTCCTGAACGGGGCCATGTGATTTCCTGACGGCATTGATGATGAGTCCAAGTCAACAGAAATCCGTCCACAGCTTCAAATGTCTCTCTGTGTAGCGTGACGCTACACAGCGGTCCACACGCGAGTATTTCCTCGTTTTCGCGGTGAATTTTAATCCATACTGGAGGCCGTCCTTTGATCTTCAATCATGAGTCCCGCGAGACCTGTCTGATTTTCATAAGCAGCGTCATGTCCTGTGTTGCCTTTAAGGTGTCCTGCAGTAAATGTGGCCACGGGCTTGGCCACGAGTTCCTCAATGATGGCCCCAAGCGAGGGCAGGCCCGCTTCTGAATACTCAGCAGCTCCCTGAAGTTCATCCCTAAAGGCGACAAATCTGCCTCCCAGGGGAAGTAAGCAGGCAGTCCAGCCCCAGCACCCACAGGCATTGGTCACCCCGCTTTAGAACTACAGCCTGCTGACCTTCAGGCAAGGAGGGCTGGATGGGGGGAGGGGAGGTGGAGAGTGGTGTTTCCTGACAACCCTACCCCCTGTGCCAGGATGGGGCCGAGGGCTGGTTCATCTTGGCCTCTGAGGCTCAAGGCTGTGACTCTGGTCTCGGGGTGTCTGTGTCTTGAAAGACCTAACACCCTTGGCTTCTCTCCTCAGCCTGTCTGGTCTCACCCCTATGAGCCCCAATTCCCAAAGGGGCTCCACCCCTAACCAGGGCCCGTGCTGACCCCCTAAATTGTGTGAGCAGATGCAACCACTCACTACAAGGCCATGTCCCAGTCCGCGGCTCCAGCCCGGTCACTGCATGCATCGCTCTGGTCACATCCTTCCAGACTCACCAGGGCACTGATGGTCTGTGACCTTCTGGGGTATGCAGGCCCATGGCACAACCCCTGAATCCCAGGTTTCCATCTGTGTGGGAGAGCAGCCACAGATCCAATGTCTTCCTACCAGTCCCCGGTGGGGCCTGGGAAGTCTTGTCCCACAGTCTGTACCTGCCAAGCCTGCCCCAGGAAAGCACCTTCAGAGCTCCTGGTTGCGGCCTCACCCTCTCCAGCCTCACCCTCGCCAACTTTCTGAACTGATCAGCTGGAAACTAATAAAGCAAAAGGAGACCCAGCAGGCTGCCGTGTCCATGACCAGGTCTGTCTTCACCCTTAAAAAAATGTGCAGTGTACATGGGAATTTGTTCATAATTTTTTTTTTAACTATAGTCCGGCAATCCAATGGTCTGAGGGACAGTGCACAGGTGCCCTGTTTACAAAGCTTGAGGACCCCTGCTTTAGGGTAACATAAGTCAAGGGAATGTGATGTCTCTACAATCAGATGAATAAAATAGAGTCCAAGGGTGGAGCATCAATATGAATATTTTATATGTTGCTAATGAATCAAATTAGAAGACTGATTTTTTTTTGAATTGGCAGCATGCAGCTCCTTAAAAGCACCTATGGAGCAAAATCAAGAGGAGAGTGAGAGCGAGAAAGAGGCTTGAGAAACAATTGCAGTGACCACATCTTTCGAAGTGATTTGCTGAAGGAGGGAGGAAATGCCAAGTTGGAAGCTGTATTCGTTAAAGCTGATGATTTCTTATAAAGATGGATGCTCACTTCATGTTCATGCTAGAGGGTCAGATGCCAAACGGTGTTCTGAGATATAATCAGTTTATAAAGCTAAAGGAAACTTGGATTGTATTCTGTAGTTATCTATTGTTTCTCCATGCCTCCCAAAGGCACTAAATCTCAAAATAGAAACGATGTTTCTATGTTTATATTATATACATTAATTATGTACATGAATAAAATAATAAAGAGGAATGACTCAGGTTTTCCCTCTGAAAGACTCTGCTTGAAAGTCTGCACAGGAGATGGTGCACAAATTGTCATCTAAAAGTCAGTGGACCATAACAAAATAAGTACACCAGGTAAACATTGCCCAGCCTTACAAGGAGAACACAATGCATCCAGAGGCCTTTGTTGAATCTCCTCTCAATTAGATTCTGTCTCTTTCTCAGTTAGTCTCCTGAATTCTGATGCATAGATAGGATTTGCTTATTTTCTCAACTTTTCCTGAACCTGGAGAATATCAAACATATACAAAAGTAGAAAAAATGATACAGCAGAGCCCATATACTCATCTCCAAGCTTTGGAAATTGTCATCACATACAATGTTACTTCATGTGACAAGTGATTGTCATTGTGGTCCCTGTACTGGCGGCAGGAACATCTTGCAAGCAGTTGTTGGAAATGTAAAATGTCTCGATTCATCCTAGGCCTATTCAATCAGAATCGGTAGAGCTAGGGATTAGAGTGTCTTCCTGTTGATTGTGATGCAAGGAAAAGTTTGAAAAGCCTTGAGCTAGATGCTCACACATTTCCCACGCCAGACTAAAGTGATGATTCCAAAATAAACCTTAATTCAATTTTTAATTTCTTATTGTAAATACATCAACTTGATGCCCAATACCACTAAACATATATTATATTCAGTCTCTGTTAAAAATGATGGAATACATTTCTTAGAGATAGTCTCTATCTCCTCGTCCACTGTCCCCTGCCCACACATACACTCTCATTCATTATTTTTCCCAGTCTTTGTAATGGTTTCCTTTGAGAAACGATGCTGTTCATCCTGGAGGCCCTCCCAGAGTCTGGATGTTGCTGATAGGATCACATATGTGGAGCTGTATGTCTGAATGAGCAGGTGTATAACATTTTCATCTGTCTCTTGTGTTTCCTCAAAATTAGTAATCAGATTTCTTAATTTTATATCATTGGGATCAGATTGTCTGAAATTTCAACTTTAATTTGCATTTTCATGTGTGCCATGTTGACTGAGCAGAGTGAGTGTGCAAAGAAAGACAGGTCCTCCGGAGGAGAGCAGAATGTGGATGAGCTGCATGCTCGTATGCACAGAGACAGGCGAGCTGAGAAGTCATGCAATTGTAAAGAATAAAGTGATTAGATGGTGATTTGTGTTGATGGTTAGAGAAATGGAAAATGGAAATAAATTGAGGGGCATGATGAGAAAAAATAGTGTTGATAACTAGAGACCAACAGAAAATGATGTGACTCAGTGAAAGATAAATCAAATTTTAGTTCCAATGTTATGGGGTCACTTTGTCATTCACATTCAGAAACATTGCTTAAATTGTTGTTAGAAGGAGACAATGTTTTTGAGTTAAATGCATTTAATTCATAGAAAACACATTTATTAAAGAAGTGCAGATGATCCATAGGAAGTTGTAGAGTTTCATTTATGCTCTCCTGTAATTTACCCATAACAGGACTCCCTGCAACTGCACCTATATAGCCTGCTTACACGGGGTCAATCACTCTATTTCTGTCTACAAAGAACACAATCATTCTTCTGTGCCTTCTTACCTTAAAATGTGATGTTTTAATCATGTACATCTTGTATTGCAACATTTTAAAATATTTCCACATTGCACAAAATAAAAACAAACTCCTATCATACTAGATTAACCCACCAGAGCGATCATGTCATCCGCTCTGTCAGGACCCTGTGTGTGAACCAGATGCTCCATTTGATCCTGAGTTCTAATTTTCCTACATCTACTGGTTCCCAAAAGGAGTCTGTAGTACATGTTCTTCCTCTTCAAATGATATTGTTAAAGGATGAATTACTAGAAGGAATCTTGGACCTATTCTAATGCCTACTAGAAACTCAGTTTATTTTTCTGTAATATGTGAAAATAAATGCTTGCTTAGTGCAATCAAATAACACATAAAAAATCTAACGTAGGTTTGACTCGGTGGTGGTTACATAATTTCGTGTCAACTTAATCAATAAAGTATAGGCGTGGGGTTAGCCTGTCAGTCAGGTTGTAGCTTGATGACCTCATTTGGAAATGTGACAAATGTAAATGGCTCTCTCTCTCTGCCTTCACCTTCCTGCAGTGACCGTGGCTGAGGGCTGCAGGAGCTCTGTGATGAGGCCACCGCCATCGGGTCCATGCAACGCTGCACCCACTGGCCAGCAAGGTGCCTGCATTCTACATCATTACATGTGGCTTCCTGAGTCTGAAGAGGGATTTATAGTGTAGTATCGCACTTACAGACTTGATCTTATATAATTACATCTTAATATAAAGCTCTCTCTTACATATATCCATATATGGTTGTCTCTGGATTTGTTTCTCTAGGTAATCCGGCCTAATCCAGACACACAAATAATTAAAATGAAGTAAATAAAAAATAAGAACAAGTTCATAAACACTTTGACTAGGACCTGAATCTAGGAAGCAGCATAAAGTACACACTTATTTGATTTTATATGTATAGGATAAATAATTCAGACATGAGATAGATCATATTCCTTCTTTTCTATGATGTTTCAGAACTTTTATAACTTATTAATTGCTAAGGAGTATCACATAGGTAGTGATGAGTCATATTCTTGTGCAGTATCTTTCCCTTAAAAAAGTTTTACTCCTATCTATATCAAACTACATTGGTTTCAGTCAAGCTCTCAGAGAATAATAAAACAAAAAACAAGAACTACAATAAGAACAAAGTTAAACCTTAGTAAGATGCACATCTGAAGGGTTGTTAATTAAAATAAGAATGATAAATTATAATAATTGGTGGCATCTTTGAAATATATTTTAAAATTAACATATCTCTAGATGCTTAATTCATATTTGCAACTCACATATTGATATTTCTAATATTTTCTTATTGAATACCAGTGCATGTGCATATAAATGGCAGGCAACAGAGCTTGTTTTTTTTGTTTGTTTTTTCGTTTTTTGCCTCTATCTTGAGAACGCTTTCCTATGGGAAATAACAGCAACAAAAACACTCATGAAAATTGTAGAACACCGTGAACATATTTCAGTTTTATTTGTTAAAAACAATGAAAGAATATTTCCCATCTCTGACTTTCTAGTTTTCTTCCCTTTGTCTTCCTTCCATTCTTCCCTCTACAGGCTGTTAGGGGAATACAGTATATGTCTTATTGTTATTCAGACACAGTATTCAAATGTCAAAGCCTCAATGAGAACTCTCACAGTAATCCTTGCACAATTGATAATTGGAAAGTTTTTAATACCTTAGTAAAATTAAGTAACAAAGTGTACGTATCTATTGAAATTATGTCCATGTGAGAACTAGTTCACATTGTCTTGTATTTTCAAAGACCGGAAGGAAAGTGTTTCATTCTTTTCATTGACATGGATGCTTTGCAAATTTTTATTATAAAACTATTTCTGATTAAGCTATCCTTAGCTGAAACAATACATACAAATACTGAAAATGAATTATGAAACCAAGAAGTCCACTGCTGGGATAAATATTCCCAGAGAAGGTAAGTTAAAGAAAAGTTTCCTGCTTACTCAATTAGAAGAAATATTCCTGCAAACATTTTTCATTTTAAATGGTATTTAAAGAATACTACTTAAAAATGGTAGCTGGAGAACCATTTAAATCAATTATAGTTTGTTTACCAAACCTGCTACCTACTGTAAAGGAGCGTTGGTGGCAGAGAGGGTGATGTTTGGCACCACTACCCTCAAGGTAAACAGTTGGAAATGACCTGCCACACCACATGAGGAAGGTGAGAGGTGTCTCGTTCTGGGGAGGTTTACAGCCTCGGGCACCCAAAAGGGCAGTTCTTCTCTGCTCTGTCAGTTGAAATCAACTTAATGACAATGCGTGAGATGACTGACAAATATGAAAGAACGGACTTCCATATTCCATTTCATTACGGAAGGTCATTTATATGGTTTTCCTATGTGCATGTATTTCCTATATAATCAGACTGCTCATTAGAATTGATGGCTGTGAGACTACCTCTTACTATATTCAAAGCACTGAAAACTCAAACACTAAATTATTTTGGTTATGATTACCTACATCTTGACAATGGGATTTTGTGTGAAACAAATCTTCAACCAAAGATCCTACAGTTCTTTAAATGACAGACTTATTTAATAGCATAAGAATTCTAGAGTTTTATGAATTTCTAATTATCAACAGAGATACAAATGCAATCAGGATTCTCTGAAAATGTCGAAGGCTGCATACACCAATTCATGTTCCTTCATCGCTTGCCATCATTGACTGTCAGTTTGTCATAGTGCAGTGGCATGTATTGCTAGAATCCATGTCATTTGTATTTCAAATGCCATCAGGGTCACCCAAAGTGAACAGGGTTCAGCAGCGTTATCAGACTAAAAAGAGACTAAAAGCAGGAATTGGCTGCCCACTTTGTAGGAATTTCCCTGTCAACCTTAAGCAGGGAATGGAAACAGTGTTAGATAATACATCTAATGAATAGAAGCAAAATATTGTTGGAGGCTCAAAGGAGGGCAAGCCTCTTGAGTTGGTAAACATACTAAATGCAACTGCGATTGAGCGGCTCTTTCAAAGTACAGTGGATCATGGTGACATGAATAAAATTAAGCCTGTGGGATTGGACTCTTCTGGATATTCATTTGCTAATGAGGCACAAATCATGGTAAGAAGAAATATCTGCAAAAATTCTAACAATGATTGGAACTTTTGGAAGTATGAATATAGAAAGATTAGAAGTCATCCAAAATTATATGCAACACTTAAAGATTGGTACCCTCGGTATTAGTGAGCTGAAATGGGCTGTTACTGGCCATTGTGAATCCAAAAATCATATAATTTACTATTCCTGGAATGATGAAATCAAGAGGAATGGCATTGTGTGCATTGTCACAAAGGACTTTTCAAGATCCATCTTGAAGGGCAATGCTGTCTGTGATATGATTATATCTATCTGTGTTCAAGGAAATTCAATTAATATAAATATAATTCATATTTATACACCTAACATGAAAACTAATAAAGAAAGTGAAGAATTCTACTAAGATTTTCATTCTGAAATTGATCAAACATGAAATCAGGATACATTGATAATTATTTGCTATTGGAATGGAAAAGTTGGAAACAGATAAAGGATAGCTGTTTGAAAATACTGTCTTAGTGGTAGACATGATGCTGGAGATTACACAATAGAATTTCACAAGACTTATGTCTTGTTCATAGCAAATATCGTTTGTCACCAATATAAGTGGTGACTATGCTCTTGGACTTCTGCCGATGGAATACATTAAAGTCTAATTGACTACATCTATTGGAAGATACCACGGAGAAATTCAACATGACCAATTAAAATCAGACCAAGGACTGACTATGGAAGAGACCATCAATTGTTCATATGCAATTTTAAGCTGAAGCTGAAGAAAATTAAAATGAGTCCCGGAGCCAAAATATGACCTTGAGTCTATCCCATCTAAATTTCAAATACATCTAAAGAGCATGCTTTTGTTGTTGTTGTTTGTTCTTGCATTGAATACTAATGATAAAAGACCTGATAAGCTGTGGGAAGACATTAAGACCACTGATCATAAAGAAAGCAAATGTCATTCAAAAGACAGGAAAGAAAGACAAGATTAAAGTGGATATCAGAAGAGACTCTGAAACTTTCACTTTGTCATAGAGTAGCTAAAGTAAATGGAAGGAAGGATGAACTCAGTCAGCTAAATAAAAAACACTTAAAGAACAGCTTGAGAGAGCAAAGTCAAATATTTTAATGAAATATGCAAAGTCTTAGAGTTAGAAAACCTGAAAGGAAAAAAATGCTCAACATTCTCAAAGAACTCATGAAAAAGAAAATAAATACTGGAGTTGCAATATTGAAAAATTCTATGGCCAAAATATTTAATGTTGCAGGAAACATCAAAAGAAGATTGAAGGAATATGGAGTCAATATACCCAAAATAACTGATCCACAGTCAGTCATTCCAGGGGTAGGCTAGTAGCAATAGCTAAAGAGGCTGAAGGAAGAATTTCAAGCTGAACTTGAATTTGAGGAACTTGCTGATGAAAATCAAGGATTGTATCCTTTAATATGGATTACAACTCAATGTAAAGAAGACAGAAATTCTCACAGCTAGACTAATGGGTTATATTTAAAAAATGGAGAACATAGTGATATTGTCAATGATTTTATTTTGCTTGCATCCACAATCAGTGCTCATAAAATCAGCAGTCAAGACATCAAATCAGACATAACATTGGGTAAATCTGCTGCACAAGACCTTGAATATTGCAAAGTATGATTGTTACTTTGAAAACTAATGTGTGCCTGACCCAAGTCATGGCATTTTCAATGGCCTGATATGCATCTGAAAGGTGGACACTGAATAAAGAAGACTGAAGAAGAATTGATACATTTCATTTGTGATGCTGATGAAGATTGTTGAAAGTACAGTGCCTTTCTAAAAGAGCAAACCAATATGACTTGGAAGACGTCTGGCCGGAGTGCTTCTTAGCGGCTAGGAGAGCTAGACTTTGATGAAATACTTTGGCCTTGTTGTCAGGAGAGACCGGTCCCTGGAGAAGGACATCAAACTTGCTAAAGTAGAAGGGCAGCAAGAAAGAGGAAGGCCTTCAAGGAGATGGGTTGACACAGTGGCTGCATCAATTGGCTCAAGCATCAATTGTGAGGAGAGTGCAGGATCAGTGTTTTCTTCCATTGTGCATAGCCTTGCTATGGTTCAGATCTAAACCAATGGTACTTAATGACAACAACAAGTGATATGCACTTATTTTGTTAAACAAATAGATTAGGTTTCTAGAACCAAAATTTGAGACAAGAATTTATGGAGATAGGATATGTGAAGGAATATGTTTAGTGAGGAAATGTTTTCAATCAATGAATGATTTCAGGAGGATCAAGAAAGGGAGTGAAAAAATGATTCAAGATCTAGACAGGGATGGATTTTCCTGAGATTTTGATCTGAAATGAAGTTCTGACTCAACCAGATCTTGTAAGGCATTCTGAAACATACATGACACCATGTTGTCTTTCTTATCCAGATTCAAAGAGTTGAATGGATAATATAGATTAGTGTTTTCTCCATCAATCATTGACATTAGCATCCCAGGAATTAGGACTTGCACCTTCCAGGTATTGCTCCATGAAACGGTTCCAATCAACCCAAGGGAAATCCTTCAGAAAGAACTGCAGTTGTCAACCCCTTGCCAATGCATAGTATTTAAAAAGCACAACAAAGAACTTGGTATGGGAGTGACAGGAGATTTGGGCCAAGTATAATAATATTTGCATAAAGTAGTAAATAATTATTTTTGCAGTAACCCCTCCCTAAAAAATTAAGTTTGGAATCACTCCTGTTTTGGCCATCAAAATATGTATTATGTGTATAATAACAAGAAAAGTCAGTATTTTTTACCTATTTGAGACTTGAGTAAAGCACAGCAGTGCTAAATTGATATTGATCCCTGCAAAATTATAGAGCATTTAGGAAGCAGATGTTTTGTTTACATTTATCAAAGAACGAGACAAACAGAGTCCAATGAAGGTCATCATTCTTTCTCGTCTACAGGAAAACTAATTACTTACTAACAGCTTTGCTAGAAACACAACCTCATTTGTAAACTATTCATCCAAATTTAGTAAACTATTCAATCTGACTGCACTGAAGTGGAACGTATGACCACTGCTGGGATTTTCTTTCATTTCCAGTACTGCAGCCTAATATGTATTCCCTCATCCTCATTTCTAAATTTATATGGTATTTTAGATTTTTTTCCTACCTGTGAAGCAGACGTTGGTAAAAGTTAATTATTTTCTGTCCTTGTAGACAAATCAGGAGTGAGACACTTGTTTATCATTACTGTTTCCTTCTCCTATCTTTACTGTCTGTCTCTCTCTCTCAATATGTATGTGTCTGTGTTCATATTTTGAAAAAATATATATCATCACTATAGATATTTCTAGTTGCTTGTATTTGTGGTAGTTACATAACTACTTGATGTCAACTTGAAGATTTATAAAAGTGTGGTGGTCGTACTCAACCCGTGAATCAGGTCACAAGCTGATGGTGCTTTTTTGTGGGTGTGGTCTTTTCATAAGAGTGCCCTGGGAACCGCCTTTCTCTCTGTGCCTTCACCTTTCTGCTGTCTGGCCCTGGTTGCTGCCAGGTCTCTGTGATGCTACCAAGGCCATTGGAGCCAATCAACCTGTGATCTTCCTGCTTTTTGCATGATTGCATGTGGCTGCATGAGTCTGAAGAGGGACTTATGAACTAGTTTTGGACTTATAAACTTGACATGGACTACGGTGGGGTGTTTTCTCAATATATAATTACTTCTTGATATAAAGCTCTTTCTTGTACATATATGAGTATCTCCGGATTTGTTTCTCTAGTAAGCCTGGCCTAACACAGCATTATCTTTATGTTTACTTTCAGCTTTTAAATTTACATCTTAATTTCAATCAACATCATATTATCTCTCCCCAAATGTCTACCCTGAAATCGTGTTTATATAATAATTGTCATACTTTTTAGCTGGCATCAAATCAACCTCATCTCATGGTAGCCCATGTACAAGAGAACAAAGCAATGTATGATCTTAAGCCATCACTATGCTTAGCGGTACGTTGGATCATTATTTTTCATAGAGTATTGCTTGGGTACTCTGTTAGGCAGGGTTCTCTAGAGAAACAAAACAGGCATAATTATGATTTTGTGTATATATATATATATATATGATAGGTTTATACAATGAGAAGGACTGTAACAGCTAATTTGCCCACACAGCAGTACAGAGGGCTCAGCTCAACTCACTTTTGTGGAATAGTTAATATACTAGAAGTCCTTCAACTCACATGGGCTGCCAGGACCTAGGTCAAGGAAGCAGACAGAGGAATCTTCCCTGAGGCAAGGCAGGCAGAGTCTGCCTGCAGGCAGCAGACAGCAGGGGTAAGTCAACAACAGTCAGTAACTTGAGAGTTCAGTGAAGCAGGTCTGGAAGGGCTAGCAAACTCAAGCATTGCAACAGAATCCACCAGCCTCAAGCTCAAGCAATGTACACACCAGCAGGTGGCAAAGCAGGTCTCACAGGAGCCTCAAACTCTAATGACATGATCCATGGGTTGGCTTGGCCCACAGGTAGTGTAGCACAGAGGTTGAGAAAGAGAACTATCGAAAGCAGCAGCACAGTGGTCCAGTCACCAGGGAGCAAGAGAGATATGGGATGCTGGTTGTCTTCATGTATCTTGGTCACCCTCCAATCAAGCTGCAACTTGATGAAAGTCGACCCACATGTTGCTACTGGCCTAGTTGATACAGTAAACCTAACTAAGTAAATTATCAAGTCTCTATTCCTAGTCTGTTGCACTTAGATGCTATACTGAAGTGTAGTCAGCACAATAACAACACTGAAGCCTTCCATAATAAATTGGTGAAGGGTATGCATTAAATGCACTGATTAGGCTCAGTATAAATGAATAAACTCATTAAAACATATCAACTAATATATTTTCAATTATTTCCTTGATACATTGAGCAATAATTGTTTGGGCTGGTTTTATGGAATCAAAATGTGTTTACCAGACAGAAATAGCTAGATTTTGTCCTTGAAACTTCAATCTCTTCATTTCTAATCCATCCTCTAATTATTTTTTCTTTGAAATTGTAAACATGGGGCTATCACTAGAAATATTAAAATACTCACAGATACCATATTTGTAGGCTACACAGCTAAGGACCTGGACATTATTTATTTATTTATTTACTTAGTTTCTTGAGAAATGAAGCAATTTTGTGGGCAGTAACTGCAAAGTAACTGAAAATTGCCTCTCAATGTGGAACTGTGAAGGTGTAGTCATTTCTAAATGGGTGTCATTCCTGAATAGAATTGTTTCTTGTGACTTATTTGCATAAAGAGCTTTCTCTTTTGCACTTAAGAGAGGAAACAAACAAATAAAAAGAAATTAGTGGTTTTCCCCGTGCACGTTATTAATTCCTTTTTCCACTTCCTTTTATTCTTAATTTCAAACTTCCTGAAAAATAATAAAGACAAGGAGAGCTAACCTGCAATTGATTGATGGTCCTGAAAAACTAGTCAGAACAGGGACAATTTTTCCCCTCATCATTCTAAGGTTATGGTTCCTTTGGGAAATAATACCCATGCAAAGAGTCAGAAATCACGATAGGCTTATTCTTAGCAAGTTTATTTCCTGTGTGTCTTGATGTCAGCATCAGTGAAAGAAGCAAGGGGGCAGCAGTTCTTGGAAGAAAAAAACCACCTCAGAATATCACAGAATCAAATTAACCATTTATGTGTGTTATTCTCATTCAATCTCTTAAGATTTCCTAACAATTACCAATATATGCAGAATAGAAATAAATATAGAAAATTTTGAATTTGTCAGTGAGGAGAAAATGAGAACTTTAAAAGATGAGGGAAACTTGTATGGAAGTTCTGGCTTTTGAGCTAAGCTTGAAACTTTGAACAATATGCCACATGGAGGAGAAAGCCAAAAAATGACATAGCAGAACAGTGCATAGATTACACCATCCTTTAGTAAGCAACAGGGGAAAGAGTACACATATACAATACACATACATAAATGAATATATAAGTGTAGTACATTTTGCAACTTTCATAAGCTCTAAAATGATAAAAATAATACATAAAAGTCTATACCTATGATATAGGTAAAGGTAAGAGGATAGAATGAAGTGTAACAGCGTGAACACGTATTATCCCGTTCTCATCTAAGCAGAATTTTATTGCTGATTGCACATCCTTTTGAAGGAACATAGATGATAAGGACTGGCAGTTCATCATTCCTCCTCTAGTTCTAACAAACTTTCTTTTTATAGACATCATTACAAATTTATAAAACAATAAATGGTAGACCCATACCCTTATGTACTATATCCAAAAAGGAGATTAAACTTTTCCCCATTCTGGTTTTAAGTAAATCAACCTGAGAAAGTCAGGTCTGTCATCAGCAAATTATACTTTCTTCAAGTTCACATGCATGTAGAGAGCTGACTTTGAATAAGGAAGACTGAAAATAATCGATACATATGTTTGAATTATTTGTTTAATTAATATCCTATGGACTGAAGGCAGAACATATCAGTCTTGGGTAAAGTACAGTCAGAATATTCCTCTGCTACGAGGATGGTGACATTTCCTGTCGTCCCGGAGGGAGAAAGGCATCATCACTCTTGGCTAAGTAGAAGGTCAGGAAAAGGAGAAAAGTGCCAAGAGGATGGACTAAAACATAGCTGTGAAAATTAGTTTAAACATAAGAATGTTCGGGAGGGGGCTATAGGATGAAGCTGTGCATGGGCTCCCCAAGAGTCCGTGCCTACCCCATGCCACCTACCAGTTGACGGTCTCTATGATTAGGTGATGAAAACCTATCATTGCTTCCAAATTGAAAGAAGAAACATAGTTATATAGATTCAAACAATAAATAGTGAGCAAAGCTTGATTCTGGCTATTTTTTTAGGAAATTATTTCTGACGTTGGATTTTTAGCACCAACTATTTTAGCCTCATTTGATATACAGAAGAGTTATCAAAATTGCAGTGCAGGCTCTTCTGTACCTCACACCCACTTCATTTCTTGTTATACTATGTTAACATATGGTAGAATTGTTATAGTCAATGAACCACTTACTATTATTATTAACTGCAGATTATATCCTTTGATTTTTACCAAGTGTCTTTTTCTATTGCAAGATATCTTTCCCAGCTTTCAGGCATCAAAGAACAAAAAATCATATCATTGGGTGCACACCTCCATGATACGATCGCTGAGGACAAACGGGTGCATAAGCAAATGTGGCGAAGAAAGCTGATGGTGCCCAGTTATCAAAAGAGATAGTGTCTGGGGTCTTAAAGGCTTGAAGGTAAACAAGCTGTCATCTAGCTCAGAAGCAACAAAGCCCACATGGAAGAAGCACATCAGCCTGTGCGATCACGAGGTGTCAAAGGGATCAGGTATAAGGCATCATCATCAAAAAAAAAACTTACCATAGTGAATGAAGGGGGGAGTGCAGAGTGGAGACCCAAAGCCCATTTGTTAGCCAATGGAGATCCCCTCCCAGAGGAGTCTAGAGGAGGAGATGAGTCAGTCAGGGTGTGACGTAGCAACAATGAAGAATAGAGTTTTCCTCCAGTTCCTAAATGCTTGCTCTCACCCCCACCCCACCCCCATGATCTGAATTCTACCTTGCAAGTCTGGATAGAGCAGAGGTTGTACACTGGTGCAGATAGGAGCTGGAGGCATAGGGAATCCAGGGTGGATGATACCTTCAGGACTAGGGGTGTGAGGGGTGATACTGGGAGAGTAGAGGGTGAGTGGGTTGGAAAGGGGGAACCGATTACAAGGATCTACATGTGACCCCCTCCCTGGAGGACGGACAACAGAAAATGGGGTGAAGGGAGACACCGGAAAGGGCAAAATACTACAAAATAATAATCTATAAATTATCAAAGGCTCATGAGGGAGCGGGGAGCGAGGAGGGAGGGCGAAAAAGAGGGCTTGATGCAAAGGGCTTAAGTGGAAAGCAAATGCTTTGAAAATGATTA
Organism: Tenrec ecaudatus; assembly: GCF_050624435.1. NCBI lineage: Eukaryota > Metazoa > Chordata > Mammalia > Afrosoricida > Tenrecidae > Tenrec > Tenrec ecaudatus. The sequence goes on along the minus strand of NC_134540.1, from coordinate 61,231,487 downwards.
GGGCAAATAATGTACAGATGTGCTTTATACAATTGATGTATGTATATGTATGGATTGTGATAAGAGTTGTATGAACCCCTGATAAAATGTTTAAAAAAAAAAGATATCTTTCACGATAGTGTGAAGTTGACTGCTGTGAAGTTGGCTCATTCTCATGATGAAATGTTCCCTGGTTGGGTGTCATCCTCAGACTCTCCAGCACAGGTTAGTCTATCATTGCAGCTATAGTAAAAGTTTGTTTAACAAAGGTCTCTCTTGTCCTCATGATTCTGTATTTCACCAAACATGATGTCCTTGTCTAGCAATTAGCCCCTCTTGATGGTATGTTTAAATCAATGGAGCTGCAAAATGACCGGTTGAGATTCATAAAATTTTCATTTGCTAATTATGAAGAGTAAATCTCTAAGGATTTCTTCCTAGTCTCTTTTATTTTGTAAAATCTGCCAAAATCTGTTAATTTTATTACCCTGCTGTTATTGAAATATTGATAAGCATAATTTCCAGCATTATAACCACACACAATCATTACAGTACAGTAAATAGGTGGTGGCATTTAGAATACTTCGTGACATTTTACTTGTTATGAACCCTTAGACCTTTCTTGACTGTGGCAATGGCTCCAACTTCTATTGATTCTGGTTACCTTGACAGTTTCAGATCACGGTCAGGTATTTTGCTGATTGTCTCTCAATTTACACTTCCTGAATGCTTCTCTGATGGATTCTTGCAAAGTTAAAATTGCTTCTTCGTTACATCATAGTACCTGTAGTCAATATGACTTCTCAGTGATGAGGCTTATCTTGAAAGCTTGATTGAGGCCGTTTTTCCACAGACTACTGAAAAGTGATTCTGCTTTTTCATCCTGTATGCTTTCAAAGAAAATCACTATATACAGTCCTTACCTAATGGGTGAGAGGTATGCTACACCCTCAAGGGAAGTATCTACATAAATTAATTTTAATTCTTTTAAAAATCATTTTATTGGGGGCTCGTACAATTCTTATCACAATACACACATGCATCCATTGTGTCAAGCACATTTGTTGCCATCATCATTCTAAAAAAATTTGCTTTCTACTTGAGCCATTGGTATCAGCTCCTCATTTTATCCACTCCCTCCCTTCACCCCCCTCCCTCATGAACCCTTGATAATTTATAAATTATTATTATTTTCTCATTTGATACACTGTTTGACGTCTACCCCTTCCCTCTTCTCTGCTGTCCATCACACAGGGAGGAGGCCATACGTAGATTCTTGTAATCAGTTCCCCCTTTCTATCCCACGTTCCCTCCACCCTCCAGGCATCACCACTCACACCACTGGTCCTGAAGGGATCATCCGCCCTGGATTCCCTGTGTTTCCAGTTCCTATCTGTACCAATGTACATCCTCTGGTTTAGTCAGATTTGTAAGGTAAAATTGGCATCATGAGACTGGGGAGAGGAAGCATTTAAGAACTAGAGGAAAGTTGTACTTTTAATTCTTATAGATGGATGATTTCCTATTCTCTAATATTTATTAATTTATTGAGTAATATACTCAAATCATTATGGGCTCAGATTTTTTTTTTACCATTTGTGTTATAAAAATAGGTGATTTCTTCTGTAGCTTAGATAATTTCACTTTGACTATTGGATGTTTTTCAGTTATATGTTTGCCCATTTGGTATCTATACCTTGGACATACCCCCATCATTTTCTCTTCCAGCATGTCCTTGCTTTGTGGTACTATAAAACGCTCCGAGCTCATTTTGTCAGTCCCCTTCCTGAGCCCTAAAATTGGCCATTTCTATAAAGGGAATCTCTAACTGATATTCAAGAATTGAATTTAAACTTTTCAACATGTTGTTTTAGTTTGTAGCTACGGAGAGGCCATTGTTTCTAGGATGTTTAGCGAATAGAGCCTGGAGTACATGTGCATATTAACTCCTGATATACTTGTCTAGAATTGTTTCTGCTTTGTGTCAATGTACCACACTAATCCAGTAGTGCATGTGTCATTCCAGTCTCCATCTTTGTTTATCTCTATCCGTCCACTCCAATCTTAAGACATCTGACCCCAACCATCATCAGCAATCACCATACTCTATTTATTTAATTTTACAATTGCCTTGTTTGTGATTATAGGATTGTTAGTGTAGTGACTATAGATGAGTGGGTTGGAGTGCCCATCATTTGCCAGTGCATATGCACCATTCCTTTGGCCTTTAGTCTTTTAGATTTACTGGCTTCCAAAGTTACTCGGTGTTATAATGATTTCTTTGAGAAGAATTAACACTAGTCTCCTTCAGCCAAAATTAAGTTGGGAAGGAGAGCTCACAAAGAAAAGGGTTTGATAGAGAAGAGGATTTTTCCAATGAAAGAGAGGGTGGTGACTTGCGTCATATCCTCTAATAAGGTGGAGACTCAGAGTAAATCACACGTTAATTCTTTACATTATAACAGCACTCCCTCCAAAATTGGATGCTATGCACAGGCTAGAATTTACAATACATCAAAAATGGCTGTGGCTAGACTAACCATATTAAGGAATTAACCACATCTTGCATACTCCTCACTTTTTGTTTCAACACATTCAGCAAGGTTGCCATTTATTTATCATTCAGTTATTTTGTCACAATACTCTCCATTCCATCCTTTTTATTTTTAATTAAAACACATTTAAGTTGCTTTCTGTGTGCTGTGAAACACTGTAGAGTTTTACAAATGCAGGCTCTAAGGTAACTACCATGACAGTACCATACAGAATTGTATTGTTGCCCTAAAAAATTCTACATTTCACCTGTTAAGCCATATCACTCTCCCCAAATTCTATGAAGAGATTATTTTTTGTTTCTTTTTAGCATTTCTTTCCCAAGATATACAATAAATGAAATCATAAGATAAACCTTTAGACTAGCTTGTTTCACTTAGACAATTGCATTTCATGTTTAATCACTGTTGTTGGAACCATAATTCTTATAGAATTGATAGATCGGTCACTTTTTTTTAAATCACCAAATAGAATTACATTGTGTATTTTTCCATTTTTAATTGATATAATAGTTGACTGTGTCCTGATTTTGGCAATTATAAGTGCTACAAACAAGTTAATGGTGGACTTGGGTTTCAAGTCAGTTGATTAAGCACCTATGAAGGCAAATGAAGAATTGCCTGGTAAGGTAGGTTTAGCTTTCTAGGAAATTACCTGCGTATCTTCCAAAGTAGCCATACCATTTTGCATTCCAACTGGCAATTTATGAGAATTCCTCTTGTTCCACATAGCCCCCAGAATTTGGTGTTGCCTGTATTTTAAATTTTTGTTAATATCCTCATTGTTTTAATTTTCAATTCGCAATTTTAAATGGGACTCCCTGAATGGTGTAAACAGTTAACCTCACAACTGCTAACTGAGAAATTGGTAACACAAATCTACCCAAAGGCACTTTGGGAGAAAATCTCAGTGATTCACCTCTGAATAGTCAGCCACTGAATACCAGGTGAGGGCATTGCTGCCGATAGTGAAATTAAAGGACAGGCTGCTTAAACCATCTACAACAAACATACAAGAAGCCAACTGAAACAGACGTGAATGATGATTCTAGAACTCTTGGTTTCAAAGGAAGATGACAAAGTGGCTCAAATCTTGCCGAGACAAAGAAATGGAATGAAAACTGAAAACAAGAACCCAAATGGAAGAGTGAATTTTCAAGTGGCCTACAGACTATAGCCACTCTGAATTGATGCATGTAAGCTTTCAGGGAAACAACCTGAGCATCAACCCTGCCTGCCCAGGATTTGACCAATGTGCATACGATTAACTAGCAACTCAAAAACCAACTGCATTGCCGTCGAGTTAATTATGAGTCATTGAAAATCTACAGGGCAGGGTAGAACTACCCTTGTGTATTGCTGAGATTTTAACTATTTATAGAATTAGAACCCCTCATCTTTCTCCCATGGAGCAGCCGGTGCTTTCAAAGTCCAGACCTATAGTTAGCAGACCAATGTGTAAACGATTATCTTCCCTTCCTCCCCCATTATCATGACCCAATTCTACCTTACAAATCCTACCAGACCAGAGCATGCACACAGGTACAGCTAAGAGCTAAAAAATACAAGGAATCCAGAACAGATAAATTGGTCCCCTCAGGGCCAATAATGAGAGTAGTGATACCAGGAAGGTAAGAGGAAGGTGGGGGAGAAAGGGGCGACTGATTATATTTGGGATTTTTTGTTGTTATTCATTCTGTTTTCATTCCCCCTATATTTTTGTTTCCATTTTCTTTTCCATATTTCTTTTCAATGTTGTTTGTTTTGTTCTTCTCATGCTTTTGTCCTTTCCTGTAATTTATTCACCATTTTATCTTGCAGCTGTGCTTTTACTTTCTCTTGTTTCATTCATTCATTCACATTTTTATACTACCTGCTAGGTGGTAGCATCTGTGCCTCTATATTCCAAGCACACCTACCATTTCCATACCTTCACTTCTTGGATGAAAGCCAGCGCCTGCTCCTGCAGAACCTGATCAATCACAGATGATGGTCAACAGCAGCCCCAGCCCTCTTCAACTGCTCTACATAATGTCGCTGGGCTTGTGTGTCTTGGGAAACTCAGAGGTCAATTGGCACACTATTTTCCACAAAGATAATGCCATATACTCTGAGTTAGTGAGTAGCAACTGGTGTGTTATAATGGTGAGCAGTCACCCATTCCCTGTGCTTACCAAATCAGAGGGCAGAAAATCAAAGGCACATGGAAAAATTAGTTAGAACAGCTAATGAATCACAAAAACCTCATTAACCTTCATGAGCCTGCGAACAGCAGTAGGCGGGGTCTAACTGTCACTACTGACCACTCTGAAAGGGATCATATTAGAAGAGCCTGGATAGAGTTGGACAAGTGGAACAAAACCAAAAGCATAGAAAAGACCAGGCTTGTTGATTCGATAGAGCCTGGTGAAACCTCTGGGGCTATGCATGGCTGTTATTAGCCTTCATGTCTAGAACAGAACTTATCTCCATGGTTCAAGTATCATCCAAACAGTAGACAGACTTTCAAAAGCTGTTTGATTGGTATATAATTTATCTATCATACAGTTCAATAGTTCATTTGTTCTTGTATTCATTTTATTTGCCCCCATTTCCCTACAATCCCCAATTCCATAGCCCCAAAGAACCATTAATCCAGTTGTCTCTATAGATTTACCTATCCTAGACTTCATATACAGAAAATAATTTTTAAAGAACAAAGAAAAACTAAGAGTGATAACAAAGTAAAACAGTTAAAAACTTCAACCCAAAGAAAGCAGAACATGCTAAAAACTAGAACAACTTTACAATGGATCAAAGGGAGATCCAATGAAAAGGTGATCGATTAACCCAGCTGCATCTGCAAGCATCCGCTGTCTACTGCATTCTGCACGATAGCAAGCTCATTCACATCTCTGGTCTATAGGCAGGCGGAATTCACTTGAGACAATTCGTGTATAAATTTCCTTTGATTTTTATTTTTTAATGAGACAACTTTAAAATGTGTCATAAGGGAGATCAAATGATAGTGCATTTTAACCTAACTACATCTGCTATAATAAAACGTGCAATATCTCTATCTGATAACAATGCTATTCACATCACCATCTATGATGAGAGGATTCTTCAAAGGCTTAATCCATGTGTGGATCCTGCATATGGATTTTGGATTTTCACTGTAATCCCTAGCTTTCTGGAAACCAGGTGTCCCCAATTCATGCTCTGATACCATTCCCTCCTTTGGACTTGAACTCTATTATTTATAATCTTTGACTCACATTGGCTGGTGTGCTTTTTCCATGTGGACTTAGTTGACAGCTCACTTAGACAGCTGCTTGTCTTAAGTCAAACCATTAAACCCCAGGTACTACCCAGACACCATCTAGTTTCTTCACCATACTTTGCTGTAGCACTCATGTTTTCAGTGATGTCTTCCTGAGGGTGAGCCTCAAGCATGGCCATGAAGATGCAGTTCTTTAAGGTGAACAGCATTAGGAGTGACGGCTGCATTTCATGAAACAGTAAACGACTGGAGATTAAAGGGTCTTCCTTTGCCCATGGGAAACATGTATTAGTAAGAAAGGCCTAAACGGAGCAATGGAAACAGGAAAGCAGGAAGCATGGGAGGAATTAGACACACAGTGGTGATTGCAATAAATTACCTGATACAAGATGCGTATTAATTGTAGGATGCAAAACTGACTTGATTTGTAAACTTTGATCCTGTTGTTCATTAGAAGTTATAAAAGAAAAAAAGAACACCTTTGAAGTGCCGCTTTACTGGGATTCACATTGAGTCACCATGAATCAGAACCGAGGAAAATAAAGCCTGTGCTTTGGTTTGGTGCTTTATGGTACATTACATCTGAGAATCTTTCCATATGCTTCTTTCGACCTGCATATCATTTTTTGGAGAGGTTCAAAAATCTTGCTAATTTTACAATTAGTTTGGCAATTTAATTTCTAACTGTTGCATTTTAAGCAACCTACATGCTTCAAGGCCACCTCCATGAACTTTTCCTCTCCTGTCTACCTGCAGCTGTGGGAGCCTGTAGTTTGCACAGAGAAACGCATTTCTTACTAACTATCCTTTTGGGTTTATGAGAGGGCAGCCCCGACATCCACTAGCCCCTCCAGGGCGAAAGACAAGGCTTTCTATTCTCATAAAGATTACAGCCTCCGAAAGCTCAAAGAGAGGTTCACTGGGTCTTACAGGTGCACTGTGATTCAGAAGGGACAGGATGGCCATGAGACCTTGGTGCTGACCCCTGGTCTAGAGGAGTCCTAGTGACACTGGGCATTACGGGTTTGGCTACTAACTACAACTGTGGGAGAAAGGCAAGACTTTCTGTTCCCTTAAAAATGTACAGCCTCAGAGATCCCCATGGGCCATTCTACAGTCTTATAGGGTTGATTTGATGACAATGACTTTGACCCTGGTCTGCTATGTGGGCATTATTGTAGTGTGGTTATTTCCAATGAGCACAGGACATTTGGAAAAGCATTCCCAAGGAAGTCAGCCTGATCCCATTTGGCTCTCCTTTCCCACATCTTCAGAGGTTCCTGGCATTCTTCCTTTAAGCCCCTTTCAGGTTGCCCGGGTGCCATAGTGGTCCCCAGTTAGGTTGCTACCTGGAAGGTCAATGGCTCAAAAATATCAATACTCCAAAGGGGAGGGGAAGGACAAAAACAAACAAAAACAAAAAAAAACCAGGGCTTTCTATGCCAGTAAAGAATTACAATCTCTGTAAGGACAATAATTATTTTGAAAGCTACTTATATCTTTGAAATTCTATATCACTTCAGTCACATACTTAGAAGTAGTTAGGAAATGTTACAACTTCATTTAAAAAAATAGAATTGGTGGTGTAGTGGTTAGGCGTTGGGCTGCAGTCTTCATGGTCGTCAGTTCGAAACCAGAAGAAGCTCTGCAGGAGAAAGACTGACCTTTCTACCCTCATCAACAGTTCTAAAAATCCCAGAAGGGTGCAGTGTGTGCACAGTGTGCACAGTGACTTGGTGGCAGAGTACTGTTCCACAGGCGGCCCGGGCACAGAGGAGGGACATGCCGGGTGGCTAATGGAAAGGCCAGCATTGTGAACACACCAGCTGCTCAAGGGAGACAGGTAGGCTTTCTACTCTCTTCGAGAGTTCCCATCTCAGAAACTCAGGTAGGTCTCCCTTGTCCTAGAGGGTTGGCATCAGTTGATATCGACTTGAGAGCAGTGCATTCAGGATGTGGGGTTTGGACTGAGGTCTCTCTCACAGACCCCCGGGTCTTTGCCTCTACTCCCTGCTCATCTCCCCCTGGCTATGTTTGAGGGTAAAACACTCAGGTGTACTCGGGTGTAAGGGGGACATTCAGTAAACTTCACTGTTTATCTCACTGTGGGCCTCAAACGCTGCCTGTGTCAGAAATGTACTACACTTCAGGAGCTGTTTGGGCTTATGACTCTGGCAACATGGGCTTCGCTAATATTTCTATATGGAAGATAGCTGACAGCTCTGCTGAGTGGAGAACTATAATAAACTTGAAGAAAAAATTGCTTCACTACATCCGTGAGAGCCGGGGTGCTCAGCAGTTTGGCAGCCACCCCCATGATGGGATGTAACACAATGCAATCCCCTCTGGAAACAGCCGACAGTGGAGGTCACAGCCTGATGCAATCGGAAGAAAGTCTCCTTGGTTTGTGATGTGCCCCCTTTTGCGCAGAATCTGTTGGAAAACTCCAGTTCTGCTGAATCTGGATCTACTTCAGGGGCCTCTTGTCATATCCTCCGCCAATCCTAGAACCATCTTTGGACTGCCAACTTGAATTCATTCAACTCTGCATCCTCAAGCTTGTGGCCCTCGTCCTTGGTTTATCAGTCTCTGAAGCTATATGAATCAGAAGAAGCCTCTAGCTTACTTCTGACCTATGGGTTTGAACTAGATGAGAATTACCCATTTCTATAACTGTGTGAACCATTTCTTAGCATAAACCTCTTTCTATATACCTACACATATAACCATTGCTAGCTTAGCATCTTTAAAGGATAAAGCCTAACACAACATCAAAACAATATTCATAAGTGAAATAACCGAGGTATAGTTGCAAATTTTGTGTATTGCCATAATATTAACTGTGAAAATTATACACGTAACTTGTAGTTTTGTGCTGATAGGATAAAGTAATCTAAAAGATAGCCATTGTGTCAATACATCATGTGGAAGGACTTCCTATCTTTCACTGCCCCACTAAATTGCCACACATAATGTCATTTTCCATAGACTGAAGTCTCCTGGCCACATAGCTAAAGAACTTGAAATGAAGGCTCGCCTTCCTTGCCTCTATGGAGTATTCTGGATGCACTTCCTAGATACATTTGTTTGATCTTTTGGCAGTTCATGGTATTTTTGATATTCATTTATGCACCATAGTTCAAATACATCAAATTTTCTGTTGGCTTCTGTATTCCATGTCCAACTTTCAAATACACATGAGGAAACTGAAATTACCATGGCATGGGTCAGGTGCACCTTAGTCCTCAAAGTAACCTCGTGGGTTTGGAAAACTTTAAAGCGGTCTTGTTCAGCAGATTTCCCCAATGGTGTGTGTCATTGATTGCCTTGGCTGATGCTTCCATGATGTTGGCTGTGGCTCCCGGCAAGATGGAATCTGACATCTTCAATCATTTCTCAGTTTATCACGATGTTCTCAACTGGTCCAGCTGTGAGGACTTTTGTTTTCCTTACATTGAATTATAAATCCATACTCTGGCTGTGGTCCTTGATCTTCATCAGGAAGTGCTTGAAGTCTTCCTCACTTTCAGCGAGCAAGGTCATGTCATCTCATCAGCATATCTCAGGTTGTTAATATGGCTTCAACCAATCCTGGTACTTTCTTCTTCATATAGTCCAGCTTCTGTGATCATTTGCTCAGCATAAAGATTGAATAAGTATGGTGAGAGAATGTATTATGCATCTCTTTCCCAATTTTACACCACATGGTCTGCCCTTTTTCTATTTGCACAAGCGACTCTAGACTATATACAATTTCCTCATGAGCACAATATAGTGCCCTGGGATTCCCATGCTTCTCAAAGCTGTCCAGAGTTCGTTATGGCCTCTAGTTTGCAATAGTCAATAAAACACAAGCAAACATCTTCCTGATACTCTCTTCTTTCAGTCAAGACACATCTGACATCTGTCACATGTGTGTCAGCTTGTCGTTTTTGGGTTGCTTGTGTGTTGCTGGGAAGCTATGTCACTGGTATTTCAAATGTCAGCAAAGCTAGCCAAAGTAAACAGGTTTTAGAAAAGCTTCCAGACTATGAACAAATTACAGAGGTATAGGCTGCCCCCTCTGCAGAATTAGCTGCAGAAGGCCAGATGAACGGTGTTGAAATGCTGTCATATCCTGGAAACCTCATTTTAAAAAGAAGCAGGTGATACCAGGAGAGGATCCTCTCAGGTCCGAAGGCACTCAAAACATGACTGAAGAAGAGCGGCCTTCTCAAAGTAGATTCAGCCAGAATGATAAGGACTAAGTCAAGCCTGTGGAAGTCAAGCTTGCAGGACCTTCATTTGCCGCGGGGGCACTCCTCAGAGTGAGAAACAGCTGCAAACATTGAATAATGACCAGAATTGGAATGTCTGGAGTGCAAATCTGGGGAAAATGGAAGTGGTAAAAAGTAAAATGGAACACATAAAATTTGATATTCCAGGAATTAGTGAGCTGAAATGGACTGGTATTGACCATTTTCAATGAGAAAATCTGATTTATCTTGCTGGGAAGAAAACAATCAAGAGGAATCACATTGTGTTCATGGTCGAAAAGGGCATTTCAATACCAATCTTGAACTGAAATGCTGTCTGTGACAATATTATAGCAGACTGCCTTCAAGGACAGGTGACTAGGCTTTTGAATATCTTCCTCTTGGAAGATCCCCTCCTCCTAGGTCACTGTAAGTACATACGAACTCCCACAAATATGGCCAATTTTCTTTATTACTCTAGCTTAGCAATGCTAAACTCCACAACCACAGCAGCAGTTGCTGGTCAGGGACTCCACAGCAGCTAAAAGGGAAATGACCGAAGGCTGCAAACGACTTTTCATAGACTGTCAGTGGAACCTTTGGATCTTCAAGTTTCTTCATGGGGGAAAAAAGGTGAATATTGATTGCTCCTCCTCTTTTTATGCAAATGGAAACGAACCTCTTAAACTCTTACTGTTGCTTCTGGCATCCCCTTGGGCGCTGATGATGATATTTGCTTCGTTGTCAGCTAATTTAATAGAACATTTAAAATTGCAAGCAAACAAATGCCTCTTTTCAAATGTATCTCAAAAGCAATTGGAGACAACTTTAGGTAATTTGTGCATTTGTGATATATTAATGTTGGCTCTCTGTGTATTTTGGAAAGCAATTTTCCATGGAATTGCTGTTACCTTTTAAATGTAAGATCATATTGTACAGTGCTCATTTAAAGGAATTACCCCCTCGGTATGACTATCATTCAGACTAACTACAGAAAAGGTACCAGAATATTAACCCCTCTAAATGCAGGGCTTAGGGGTACTTTTCTATATTCCAAGAAGAAATGGATGCTTCTTTGGCTGTAGGTCCCATTTCTAGCTGACTAATATGGCTAAAGTTGTGCTTTGAATGCCAAGACCTCAGAAAACATAGGCCTTCTTTTATATACTGCAGATCCAAATGATAGCCAAGTGTTAAGTTACTGAGAAAAATATATTAGCTTTAGGATTGCAAATCAAAGGCATTTCAAATGGCATTTTCCTTTCAAAGACTTAATTGGTTGAAATAATTATTACCAAGTCCTACTCCATCTTCCTGGTCCCCTAATACAAAAGTGTGTGAGTATGTGTGCATGTATATACACTAGGGTAATAAAAATATATAATCACTAAATCATAGAAACATTACTGAAATGAATACAGAAAAATGTGAAGCTTCCGTGTCTTGGCACATCCTCCATCTATGTTTATACATTTCTGATGTTGGTATTTTCATCTCTCTGACTCTTCCCTGCAGTGTTTTGCACTATTCGATTTGAATCACCACCAAATAGTCATTTTGGCAACCATGAAGTATGCAAATCTTGTTTTTTCTAAATAGTCTTTGGAGACTTAAGAACAAAAGAAATGTAAAGGGACAAGGTCAGGGCTGCTGGGTGGATGCAGTGAGGTTACCCAAGGAAATTCTCACAAGGCCAGCCTTGCTGCTTCTTGGAATGAAAGGTGAATTGTTTGATGTCAAATACAATATTCTGTGTCACTTTCCTGACCTTTTTCTCATCAATTTATTTATCCATTTTCTGAAAAATTCTAGAAAATAAGCTCCTATGATTATTCTGTGTCATTTGAGAAAATATATCAAGAATATCCCTTGGAAATAACTTAAAACAGTCGCCATACCCCTGAGAAATGACCACTCTGCCTGAATCTAACTGAATCCACCAGTTTCTCAAGGAAGCCATTGTTTTTATTACACCTTAAAAAAACTTTTTTTTAAATCACCCTATTGATATAAGACAAGGGTATTACTATAAAGCTTGGTGGTGGTCATCCACTGAGAGCAAAGACATAGTTAAACAATTTCTACTTGCACTGCACTAGTATTTACTGATTGGAAACCTAGTAGTAATATTTTTTATTACTTCTTCTTAAGTGCTTGCGGTTAAGTGTGTGTTTTGCTAATTTTTATATGTTTGTCATGTCCATTGCCGTGATGAATAAAAATGAATCTTCCTGACCATTTTCTCATGAATGCATCTTATAATTTTATCTGAATTTCTTCATAATTAGTCTTTATTTTGTCCTTTAACTTTTAAGAAAATGTATACGGATGACCCTTTGGACTTTGTAAATGCAGTTACCTTTGCTGTACGTGCAACTGTCCTGGTCCCTCGTGGTTATAGGTTGAGCTGCTAACTGCAAAGTCAGCGATTCAAAACCCCCAGTTACTCTGGGATAAACATGTGGCTTTCTACGCCGGTAAAATTTACAGTCTCAGAAACTTACGGGGGATGTGCCACCGTGTCCTAGAGAATGTCTATCCCTGGGTGATGTCACAGAACAATTCCGAACTCACTGGGCTGGGAGTTTCTTTCTTTTCCCTTGTTTCTTTTTAAAGTACATTAACAAGACCGCTTTAAGGTGCTGAAAAGCAAGAATGTTACTTTGAGGACTAAGGTAGCCAGATCCGGGCTGCGGTACTTTTAAGGAAAGCGTATGAAACCTGGAAATTGAATAAAGAAACCAAAGAATTGATTCGTTTCAATTGTGGTTCTGGGGAAGAACACGGAAAGTACCATAGGCAGCCAAAAGGACAAACAAATTTGTCTTGGAGGATGTATGCCTTAGACTGAGGCAAAAATGGCCAGCCTTCTTTGCCATGTTTCGGACATTCTATCAGGAGATATCAGACCCTGGAGAATCAGACCGTCCCTTGTACAGCAGAGGGGCAGCGAAGGAGGGTGGGGGGTGCGGATTCACACGGTGGCTGTAACGACAGGCCCACACAAGGCAACGCTTGTGGGCCCGGGGAAGCATCGGACAGAGTTTCCTTCTGTGGAGTCCAGGGTCGCTGCGGGCTGAAACGGATCGGATGGCACCTAACAACCAGGCTGTGTGTTAGAAAAAGAACTTACCTGCAGCTGTTCACTGGACCCAAAGACATGTTGAAAAATATCTTGAGTGGAATAAACCTGCAAATGAATGGACTGGAACGCTGTTAGCTGTACTTTTTAACTTACCCTCTGGGACTACAAAGAGTTTGGGGAAAAGAGAATGAAAATCGTCCTTCCCTTTCCCCTTAATTCACTTTTTCAAAAGCACAAGTTCCCTCGGGCATAAACGTGTGTGTGTGTGTGTGTGTGTGTGGGTGTGTGTGTGTAAGGAGCCCTGGTGGTGAGTGAAGTATTGCTGATCCGCAAGGTTGACACTTGCAAACAAAGAGCTGCTCTCAGGCTAAAGCTGAAGCTCTCTGCTCCTGTGAATCCCTTTAGCGCCATCTCTGCTGTTCTCTAGGGTCCCAAGGAGTCAGAACTGACCGAGAGGCACTGGGTTCGAGTTACCTATCTATCTATCTATCTATCTATCTATCTATCTATCTATCTATCTATCTATCATCTTCAAAAACTTCGTATAATAATCCCCTTTTCTTTTAATTCCATTTTTAAAAAGACCTTGTGCCCACGGATTAGACATTATCATACTAGGATGAGAAAACGGAAATCCCAAAAGGATAACAATGAGAGTGTAAGAAAAGACTGGTTCCGGGAAATGTTTCAGATGTTGTAACTAGCAGGAATCATAAGGGTTGATATGATATATTTCATAAATGATTTTATAATTCAAACTGGGTTTGAAATTCTGGTAATTTATATTGTTTCTTATTTTAATTTTTGGAACAGATTAGGAGTAGATTATTGGTTTAGTAGTCCCAAATTCACTAATTTTACCATGTCCATCATTCCCATGGTAAACATTTCCATTCTTGCTAATAGTCTTAGAACTTACATGACACAGATGGAAATTTGGAACTTATACTTTCAACTTCATTCAGGGTAAAACACAAATGACATTTGAGAGGCCTTCTCTAAATTTACCAAAATCCAGGATTAAAAAGGGTTTGACTAAATCCACTTTTGTTTTCTCTGAAGCATGTCACAATTATTTTGCTTTTAATTGGCACTTAAGTCATTCGTCCTTGCTTCTTAATTTACCCAGATTTACTACTTTAATACAAAACAACAGCTTTTCTGGCTTCTCTTTGTAGATAATAGTAACAATCTTAAACAAAAACAGTTTATTTCATTTTCTTCAAGGATAAACAGATCCTCATAATCCATATATAACACTTTAAACTATCTTGAGGAAAGAGAACTATATTCTGAATGTGTCTCATGAGTCCCCTGAAGGAAAACGAGAAAGACAAAAAGGAGTCAGTCTAAATGTATGCAGCTTCTCTAGCTCTAGAAAGGACTCTTTGACTTCAGGACATGCTTTCTTAAACTCACTGCACTCTAACCTATCTTCAGTTATTTGGTAATTATAAATCTTTATTACTTATGATTTATATTGTAACTTGTCTCTTATTTATATTCTCTTAATGCCAATTAGACAGGAGGATGCTGCTATCTAAAGATAGCTCTCTCTCTCTCTCTCTCTCTCTCTCTCTCTCTCTCTCTCTCTCTCTCTCTCTCTCTCTTTCAACACCATACTCACTACCTTTGGGTCAATGCTAACTCATAGCAACCCACTCTGGGTAACTGTTTATGAGAATAGAAAGCCCAGTCTTTCCTCAGGGGAGCTTCTTGTGGTTTTAACTGAGTCCATGTGGATCTCAGCCCATTGTGTACCTGCTACATCACCAGAGCTCCTCAGAAAACCTGGGAAGTCTTGCAAAGAGTCACAATAAACTTATTAGCAGTGGATTTAGGTTTAGTTTGGTTAACTTCACACTGAAAACTTTTTACATTTAGAAGAATCCCAGGAAAATTGATTGATTTCAAAATAAATAGGTACCTGACAAAAATGTGAATTTCAATAATAATAGTATTAAAAGGGAAAAGCGTCAGACATATATAAAATTGGCTTTTCAATGGAAACCATATGATTTTTAATAACTGAAAAAATAAGAAGGTATTGATATTAAGACAAAATTTACCCTAAAATTTATTTTTCTAAGGTTTATTCTTGAGGAAGATAATTCGTTTCAGCTTAGTTTAGAAGTTTTATAAACTTTGAATGTTACCTTTATTAACGCTGGTAAATATGCAAAATACAGGTGATCTGAAATTCACCTATATTTTTAGTTTATAAAGTCAGGGTCATTATTTTCTAAGCTGTAAGAAAGCAAGGATAACATTCAGTAGTTCTGATAAAATTATTTCACAGTTGAAAATACATTGCAAGAGATATTGGTGAATTAATTTTACTCCGTGGTTTCATTCTTGTTTCAAAAACAAACAGCCCCTACCCTATTTTATGTCTGATACACTGAGCCTACAGGGTGGGACCCTTTTGGGTTCCTAAAATTAAATTGAATATAGTAGAGCCGTAGGAAAGAAAAAGAAATAGAGAAAAAAACTAGGATGCAAAAGACATTTGTAGAGGTATAAATATAGGCATATATTTTTTAATGTATTAATATATAATGATAGGGATATAGGTCTACATACATATATTTAAATATTAAATATTAAGGTAGCAGATGGACATTGGGTCCCAACTCAAGTACTCCCTCAATGCAAGACCACATTGTCCTAATAACCTGGTATTCTGTGATGCTCACCTTCCTGATACAATCACTGCATAAGCAAACATGGTAAAGAAAGCTGATGGTGCCTGGCTATAAAATGATATAACATCTGGTGTTTTAAAGGCTTAAAGTTAAACAAGTGATCATCTAGCAGAGAAGCAATAAAGCCTACTTGGAAGAAACACACCAACCTGTGCTATCATGAGGTGTTGAAGGGGTCATGTATCAGGCATGAAGACTCCAAACACATATGTCGGTGCAAACGATGGGGGTTGACCCAAAGCCCATCTGTAGGCAATTGGACATTCCCTCACAGAAATGTCACAAGGAAAGAACAAGTCAGCTATGGTGCAGTATAGCACCGATGAAACACACAACATTCCTCTAGTTCTTTGATGCTTCCTCCCCCCACTATAATGACCCCAGTTCTACTTACAAATCAGCTAGACAAGAGCATGTACACAGGTACAGATGAGAGCTCTCCATCCAAGACAGATAAACCCCTCAGGAACAGTAATGTTGGCAATAACATGTGGGTTGGGGGAGAAGGGGGAGAAACAGGGACTGATCACAATGATTGATGTATAACCCCCACCCACCTGCCAAGGGGATGACCAACAGAAATGTGAGTGAAGGGAAACAGTGGACAGTGTAAAATGTGAATATAATAATAATTTATAAATTATCAGGGGCTCATGAGGGTGGGAGAGTAGGAGAGAGAAGGAAAAAGGAGAGGCTAATACCAAAGACTCAAGTAGAAAGAAAATGTTTTGGAAATAATGATGGCAGCGTATGCACATATGTGTTTGATACAATTAATATATGAATTGTTCTAAGAGCTATAAGAGCCCCTAATGAAATGATTCTTTTTTTTTAAAAAAAAAAAGGGAGGGGGAAGATTTAGTTGAGATTAACTGTGTATCCCTTGCAATCTTTTGATTTTAAAAAAAAGTATTTAGAAGCAATGTTACCCTATTTTAAACCTACAACACGGATTCTGATTCTGACTTTCTTGTTGGAAGTTGATACATCTCCTAGATTTCTAGAACAGCTTTTGAAAAGGGAGACCATTCTATCATGATCCTCCTTTAATGGTACCCAATATTTGGCTCAAACTTACTAAAACTATAGTAAATTCAATTTAGAACAACACAACAAATTTTAAATTCATTTCTTCTTCTGTTGCCTTCTCAGATACTTTTTGAAAGATTTTCTGCCCTCCAATCCTGTATTTGGTATTTCAATACCATCCAATATATTTCAAATTTCACTTATTCAATGTATTATTGATATTTAGCTGGTTAATGTAGAGTATCCATGTGTCCAGTTTACATTAATTAGCTTGGCAGAAAGGAAAACTGACGGATCTTTCCTTGGTTCATAAAACAATCAGTATACACCCTAGGATCTGACACTATAACACAATCATCTGCTGCTCAAGGGAGTCAATGTAAACTTTCATCTAGCTACATCTTCAATGGCATGCTCCTAAAGTATACAGTTCCCTCCATTAGAAGAGCTACAGTGCTGTTTGTGCTATGTGGCCAGCCAGAGCTACACTGGAACATCATTTTGGGGGTCACATTTCAACAATTGCTATATAATAGAAGGATAGGCAAAAAGACCAACACATGTTAAAATACTTTGAATTAGAACTAGAAGAATGGGAATCCAATAGCCGCCTATAGTCCACCACAGTTATTAAATCGGATGAGAAAGAATTGGGAAGAGTTCCTGCCCCCTTTTATTTTATCTACACATCCCTAGTTCTGCTTTTAGGGCAATAAACGTATTGCCTATTGCTCTCCATGTAAATAACTCTCTAACAAGTCAATAAATAAAATTAATTCAACTAATTATTATTTCAACCTTTGTGACTTTATGTGAGTCTTAAAGATAATCCTTTAAAACAAAAGAGAACTTGTTGATATCAAGACTCTTTCCAATACGGGTAACCCTACAGAGAGAGTAAAACTGCTCCTTGAGAATGTGAGACAATAAATCTGTTTGAGAGCAGAGGACCTCAGCTCCCCCATGGACTAGCTGGTGGGTGAGCACTGCTGACCCTGAACTGTGCAACCCCGCACGTAACCCACTGGGCCACTGGGCCTCAAGGAGCCCACCCAGGCTCCGCAATAATGTGTTCTTGCCATCTGTCTACTATGGCCATGATAAAATTAGGGACTAGCTCTACCAGCCTGTATTATAAAAGAAATCTTTGAGTGGTGCAAATGGTTAAATGACTAGGCTATTAGAAGATAAATTAAGAATTAAGTTGTAAATTTGAATCCACCCAGAAGTGCCTATGGCCAATATTTGGAAATGAGCCTTAGCAGCCCTGTGAGAGCACACTTCTACTCTGACACGCAGTCACCGTCAGTCAGAGTCCAGGTGACAGCAACCGTCTATCAAACAACACCAAAAATTGGCAAGATATATGAAACTATATATTTTGCAGCAATTCCGTAAAGGGAAATAAAATAAGGTGCCATATCTCACTCCCCAGAAATACTCACATTCCCCTGCCCCACCAACTTTTTTTTTTGCTGGTGACAATAACTTAATAGAATCAAATATATATATCAGAGAGAAAATAAAAATTTTAATTCCATTTCTCAGAGAAAATACAGATATTTCCTATTGAAAATGCATATCAACTGTTCTTTAAGCAAATTCAAATTATGGTTTATTTTTTTTATAAAATTTTACTTTATTGGGGATGGACAACAGAAAAGTGGATGAAGGGAGATGTTAGTGTAAGATATGACAAAATAGTAATTTACAAATTATCAAGGGTTCATGAAGGAGTGGGGAGAAAGGAGGGAGGGGAAAAATGAGTTGCTGATGCCAAGGGCTTAAGTGGATAGCAAATGTTTTGAGAATGATGAGGGCAATGAATATACAAATGTGCTTTACACAATTGATGTATGTATGGATTGTGATGAGTTGTATGAGCCCAAATATAATAACTGAAACTATTTATTTTATTACATAAAATATCAGAATTCTGTCATTCAATTAGATATTTTAAATATAACAATGATTGTGCTATGACAATGCATCTATGAACAATCACATAATAAATTGTTTTGTACTAGGTTTGGAAAATAATGGTGGCAGCATATGTACAAATATGCTTGATACAGTTGATGTCTGGATTGTTAGATCCCCTGATAAAATGATCTTTAAAAAAATGCATGTTTTTTACTGCTAATTATTGTAAGATATTTCTTTTGATCAAGTTATAAATTTACTGAAAATCCATGACCATAGATTTGATTCATCTTTTATGATTTTTGGAATAATATCTATACTTAAGCTTGTTGAGGGAAGGAAGAAACACATGTTGAAGACATTAAATATTGATTCTAGAAAGAGCAATAGTATCTGAGATTACCCAGCATTTGTTATTACATATTTAACCTACTCCTATTTGTAAAGAATTGCATGTTTTCAAAGTAACCATTCTTTTTATTTTTCCAGGAACTGTAATAAACATCAACAAAAAAGCTACATCTATTTACTACTCTCAAGGTATTTTTAGTTGAATATAGAAAAAATACCAGTGAACAATTAATGACCTTTCCTCTAAGGAGTCCTAAAACATAGGAATCTACAAAGAATAATAATTACTCAAATAAAATAAATAGCTCAGGTCTTGGAAATGCTTGCATTGATATATATCTGTAATATGCCCTGAACCTGTATAAGCCTCTGATGAAAGAAACAAACAAAAAAGATACAATTAAGTTTATAGAAATTGTACCGCATAAATGGGAAGATGTCAAATTTTTCCCAACATGATCTATAGATTTAGTGCAGTTTTCTTCAAAATCCTAACAAATAACTGTATGTTGTTGTGTTTGTGGTTAGGTGCCCTCCATCGGTTCCCCGGGCAGAACAGACGGAAACAATGCCTGCTCCTGAAACACACTAACACTTGCTCTTCTATTTGAGTCCATGGTTGTGGCCACTGTGTCCATCAATCTTATCCAGGAGCACCTTCCTCTTTTTATGTCCCTCCACTTTCTGAAGTGAGGTGTTCTTCTCCAGAGACTGGTCTCTCCTGATAACATTTCCAACGTACTTTAGATGCAGCTGTGCCAGCCTTGCCTGTAAGGAGCAATCAAGGCAGATTTTCATTTCCTTTTGATAATCCATGGTACTCGCAATATTCTTTGCCAGCACCTACTTACTGCAAATGCATCAATTATCCTTTTCACTTCCTTATTCAAAGTTCAACTTTCAGATGGATTTAAGGTGATTGAAAATACTTTGACTTAAGTCCTGTGTACCTTAGTCCTCCAATTAACATCAACATCGTTGCTTTTCAACTCTTTTAAGACATCTTGTGCAGCAGTTTTATTCAATGTAATATGTTGTCTGATACCTTGACTGCTGCCTTCAAGAGTATTGATTGTGAATCCAAGCAAGACATAATCCTTGACTACTGCAATCTCTTCTCCATGTATCATGATGTTATCTGTTGGTCTCCTTGTGAGGACTTTGGTTTTATTTCCATTGAGTAGTAACCAATACTGAAGGCTGCAATTCTTGATCTTCATAAACAAGTGTTTCAAGTCTTCCCTCACTTCAAGACAGAAGTAAACAGCTGTTCGACACACTCTACTTTCAGACAAGATCCATCTGATTTCAGCACTGATAACACAGCCCAAGTCTTCTTCTGATTCCATCCAGAATCTTCGGCAGCTCGCTGTCAATTTATTGCTTCAATCATTACTGGATGATTTTCACTGACATTTTACTAGTAAATAATATCAATGACTTTTTCCATAATTGGCATTCTCTTAGGTCTCTTTATTTGTAATGGCATGGAATGTTGTAGGTATTGACAAACAATAATGTTTATACGGAAAGTAAAAGATCCAGCATAACTGATAAAATATTAAGTTTGATTAATGCCATGAACCACAGGAACTCACTGCTATTTGAATCCATTCTGATTTGTAGTCACCTCATAGGATAGAGCAGACCTTTCTGCAGGTTTTCCGGACAATAACTGTGTAAGGGAACAGAAAGCTTTGCATTTCTTCCAGTGAACACTTGATTGTCTCCAACTGCTGATGTTGCAGTTATCAGCCCAACTTGTAAGGCTTCCTATAAAAACTCAGTGATGAAGATGGAGTACTGCCAATTTAATGCAGAAATCAATGAACGGGACTGAATACAGAGTTTGGAAATAGACTTTCATCACATAGTCAATTGGATTTTGACAAACAATTAAATAAAATAGAATGCAGACAGATCTGACTTTTCAACAAATGACAATGAAACAACTGGATATGCACATGCAAAAAAGAAAAAATCAGTTTAGTACAGTGTTTACACTTTACACCAAATTAACTTAAAATGGATCATCAAATCATAGAAACATATTTTGAAAAAAAAAAAGGAAAACCCACAAACCTATTGCCTTTAAATGGTTGCCAACTCACAGCAAGTCTACAGGATCGAGTAGAAGTGTTCCATGATATTTTTAAAGCTATAATCTTAATGAAAGCTGAATACTAAAATCTTTATCACATGGAAGGAGCAAGCAAGTGGAGTTAAGGTTTAGTATTTGGCTTTCAATTAACAGCCAAATACTAAACTATTGCACTGTCAGTGCAGTATCATAGACCTCAATGTAAATCTCAAAGTTGACATCAGAGACAAAGTAGGTGAATCTCAAGTTGGTGAATTTTCTTTATATGTAGTACCAAAAATATTATCTATAAAAGGGGAATGAAACAACAATAATGGATCAGTTGGGCAAGGTTAAAATAAAAATGAAAAATTATTCTGCCAATGACATGGTAAAAAAATGAAAATTCAAGCCACAAGCAAAGGACACTATTTGAAAAATACATGGAATACATGTATTAAAAATTAGGATATACAAATGAGAACAAAACAATAAAAATAAAACAACCAAATTTTAATGGACAAAATATATGAACAGACAAATGATAAATACGGTAAGCATAGGAAGAGTGCTCAACATAATAAGTATATTTCAAGTTAAAATTATGAGTGTGCATAAAAATTTATGAGAGTGGAAGAACTCCAAAACACTGAAGCTTTTAAGCTTTTCCAGTATGTAAAGCAAAAGGCGGTTACATTCATTACTTATAAGACAGAGAAATGGTAGATCTACTTTGGAAGACAGCAGAGACGCTTCTTACAAAGCTAACGCTGTGGTTTTGGGAGCTCGTGAGTGGGTTCTGACTCAGCCTCCTGATGAACCACACAAGAGCGCACTGCCAGGTGCTGTGCGATCCTCAAAATCATTGTCGTATTTGACTTCATTGTTGCAGCCATTGTGTCAAGCCTTGTTGAGGGACTTCCTCTTTTTTCCGACTTGTCCACTTTATCAAGCATGATGTCCTTTCCCGGGGACTGGTCTCTTTATAGCATAGACAAAGAGTGTTAAGGGAAGCCTTGTCATCCTCTCTTCTAAGTCTCTGTCTAGATAGATTTTAAGACAGATGTTTGTTCTTTTGTCAGTTCACGGTATTTCCGATATTCTTTGCTAGAACCATAATACAAATGCATCAATTCTTCTTCATTCTTCCTTACTCAATGTCCAACTGTCACATGTATATAAGATTTCAATATCATGGCTCAGATCAGGTAAACCTTTGTCCTCCATGGAGCATCACTTCTTTTCAATATCAAAAACATCTTGAGTAGTAAATTTACCCATTACAATGCTCCCTTTGGTCTCTTGACTGCTGTTTCCATCAAATTGATTGTTAATCCAACCAACATGAAATCCTTGACTACTTCAATCTTTGCTCTATTTATCGTGATATCACTTATTGGTCCAGTGTGAGGGAATTTCCATTTCTTTAAGACTAGGTTGCAATCCTTGATATTCATCAGCAAGGGATCCAAGTCCTTCATACTTTCTGGAAGCAAAGTTGTGGTATCTGCATATCACAGGTAGTGAATAAGCCTTCTGTCATACAGTCTTCCCTTGGTCTGTTCTGTTCTGCCTCTTGACATATGTACAGGTTTACAAACTAACCACAGAGCAGTCATAAGATCTGATCATTATATTCCTATATATTACTTAAATTAATTTAATCTATGACCATAAAAATCTCTGCAGTAGAGGCCTGCTCCAAAGGAGGGCCCTAGAATCTGCCCTCCACCCTCTCTCTGCCTTCAGCTCCTGCTGGCGAGCCACTCTGAGTTCTGCCAAAGTCCTGGAGATGCATCCACCACCATTGAAGCCATAAGACGTGGCACCCACCGGTTTGTGATCTTCTTGCATTCTGCATCATTGCTTGTGATAGCTTGAGTCTGAAGAGGGACTTATAGACCAGTATCAGATTATGGCCTTCAGTTGTACTGGGCTGGGATGTTTTATTAATATATAATGATTTCTGATATAAAGCTCTTTCTTACACATTAAGAAATCCTCTTTGATAAATATTTAAAGCAGCTTTATTCACAAATGCTAGAAACTGGAAACAATCAAGGTATCATTTAATAAGTGAATAGGTAAATAGACAATGGTTTATACATACAGCTTATCAGATTGTTGTTATTGTTCAGTGCATCAAATATGTTCTTGATATGTTCTCAAAATTCAGATGGGATAGACTCAATGTAGTATTTTGGACCCTGTGAACATTTTTGCATTTTCTTCAGGTTTATCCTGAACTGATAGATAGTCTTTTCCACATTCAGTTTCTGTTCTGATTTTAGCTGCTGATTTTGAGGTTCTCCATCTTGTCATCCCACAGATGTTGTCGGTTTGATTTATGTGTATTCCTTATGGGGAAGTCTATTTGCATAGTTTCCTTTTGCATTGTTTATAAAAAGGTATTTGCTATGAACAAATCCTTGGTTATGCAAAATTCGACCAAAGAACTGTGGTTTCATTTCTATCACCAAGTCCATATTTTCCAACTACTGTTTCTTCCTCTTTGTTTCCATCTATCAATGCATCTTGATTGTATATTTGATCAATTTATGACTGATGTCTTCAGTAGAATTCTTCAGTTTCTTAATCATTAGCTTTTGTGGTTGGTGCATACATTTGAATAATATCTATATTGGTTGGGTTTCCTTGAAGGCAGATAGATATAACCCAATCACAGAGAATACTATACCTCAAGTTGGATTTAGCAAGAGCCTTTCTGACAATGAATTCCACAACATTCTTCTTCATTGTGTTATTCCCAATATAGGTAATTATATTATTTTCTCATTTAAAATGGTCAATGCAAGTACATTTCAGATTACTAATGCCTATGATATAATGTGTTCCATTGCATTTTTACCACTTCCAATTTTCCTACATTCATGCATGGCGCATTTCAATTTCCAAATAGTAGGAAAAAAATTCAGCCGTTTCTCTTTAAGTGGAGTCTTGTCCCATCAGCAAATGAAGATCCCAAAGACTCAACTTACACGTTATTTACTTGACTCATGTCATTATGGTTGACTCCCACTCTCCTTCAGTCACATTCAACTGCCTTCAGACCGGAAGGATTCATCTGCAGACAGTATCTCCAACCAAAGCTCCGTTTCCTTTGTTTAGACTTTCAGTATTTGAAAAACGTTGAAGCTGTGCATTAGGTTCAAAATGCCTTCCTCCTATGAATTGGGTGGCTGAGTCCTTCTTCATTGTCTGTTCTTAGTCTGCAAGCTCCATGCAAATCTGTTCGCTTTGGGCCGTGCTGCGAGCAGGGCAAATACCAGCCACATAGCTTCGAGCATCACATCACCCACCACAGTACTGCACAGTAGCAGACAAAGACATCAAGACCATCATTCATGAAGGCAGCAAAAGATTAATCAAAATACAAGAAAGAAAGAAAAGATCAAAGTGGAGGTCCAAAGGGACTGAATCTTACTATTAATTGTAGATTAACTAAAGGATGAAGTCAAGGAGCTGAATAGAAATTTTTCAGGGGTCACTGGGGAAGACCAAGACAGATATTACAATAAAATGTACAAGGCCCTATCATTAGAAAACCAAAAGGAAGCACACTCAGCATATTTGAAATGGAAAGAATTCATGAAAAATTTCAAGTCTCAAATTGTAATTTTGGAAGCTTCTGTAGGCAAAATATTGAGTGATGCAGGAAGCATCAAGAGAAGGTGGAGAGAATACATAGATTCTCTGTACCAAAAATAAGCTTTTGATAGTCTACCATTTCAACAGGTTGCTTATGATCAAGAACCAATGATGATGAAGGAAGATGTTAAAACTACATTGAAAGTGTTAGGCAAAAATAAGACTCCAGGAATTATTAGAACCCCTATGTGTGTGACATTTCCAAATAAAGGTGACCCAACAGAATGCTCAACCTATAAAACTATATCATTGGTATCACACAAAAGTGCATTTAAAAAAGATCTTGCAATATGTACAGGAATGGCTTATCAGCCAAAGAGACTTAAGGAAAAATGGAAACAGTATGACAAAGAGTTGCTGTAGGTTTGGAATAGGACCCCCTTTAAGAGTCTTCGGTAACTGGTATTCTCATTCTGCGAGAGCACCAAGCCACTGTGCTAAAACAAGTGGACCAGAAGGTATTTTTTCAACTGTGTGCATACGATTATAACTGGCATTTGGGGGAGAAATGCGTTTAGTCTCAGAGGAAAACACAAGAGTAAATGGTAACTCTCGAGTGAAGAAATCTGATGGTGGAGGTGAGCATTATCAGTGATAGTACTATAGCTATGATATAGATACCATGTACCTCGCTCCATATGGTAATATGGCAAATGCCCATAACCCTAGTCTAATTGTCTGAAAGACATCAGACAAACACGAATTAGAAATGCTTTTCATTATACCTTGTTAGGACCCTAAGAACTCTCAAATGCAATCTGGATTTTTAGTATTTGATGGATGTCTACCAGGGTTATGAAAAAGAAGATTGAGTACCTGTCGCAAGGCACAAGAACCAAAGGTAATAACAATTCTAGACCAATGTTATAATTAATTCATATAACATTGTATTCAAGATTAGATTTGACTGGAAAGATTCAAATGTTCATCAGTCAATGAACACTGATGTGGTCCAGATAAACTCCTGAGATAAGGAATAGCTATAATGCAGTCATTTTTCCCTGGCTTTCACAAGTGTACCATGGTAATGAAAGAAGTGAATAAAAAAGACCTGGAGAAGGTATATATAAGGGTTAACTTTACAAACTCTGTGTTATTCATCTACAAATTTCAAATAATCACCCCCACATAGTTTATTTAAAAATAAAATGGTATATTCAATTCCTATGCCAACAAGAGTTTGATTTTGTTTCTAGAATGACACTTCAGAACTGTAAAAAAAACAACTTTAATTTATACCAACTGTTCTTTACATGAAGCATAACATTAATTATAGAACACTAAAATTCTCTTCCACCTTCTAATGCCTGAAATAACCTTGAAATTAAAATTCAATGTTATTTCAGAATTACAAAACTAATTCCACGTATATTTCCCTTTTCCTATGTGATACCATGGAAATAAATGTTCAGTTTTGCTCTGACCATTAGAAAGATACAGTAAGGGTTTCAGTATTGATCTTGACTGTTTTATGTGACAAAGAAAGCATTCTGCATGTGTGCAGTCGGAAGCCTGCAGCTATGTATTTTGATTCAACCTACAAACTCTTACACTAGAATAGCGACTTGTATAAATTGTGGAAACAATAGTAGCAAAAGCAATTTAGAGCAAGAGAAGATTGAGGAAGGTGCACTGTTGCTGAGACACCTAAAAGATCCCAGATGGAAAGTGTGGATGGGAACTGGGGGTACAGAGATGCTCCGTGTCTTTGCTGGGAGTCGGTGCCATAGTATCTTAGGGATCAAATACAGATGGCAAGATGTTGTGGAAAAAATGTTTGAGAGGAAACATCAGGCAAATTTCAGCATATTTTATTGCTAGAGACAAGTAATTTTGAGGCAATTTTGATGACAGCAAAGGAAGTGTGGCAAAGATAAGGTGATAATTTTGCATCTAAATGATTTCTTCCCTACAAAAATACTGAAGTTTGAATAAATGGAATTCAAATAAAATGAAATGATATAATCACAAGAAATAAATGTATTTCCATGGACCAGAATATTAAGAGAAACACGTGTGTCAGTCAGGGCCTGAAATTGCGTGTTTGCTGAGAACAAGGACTGAAAAAGGAGGAGAAAATCTGAGCTTCAATTTCTGGGATAAAAGGCCTGGTCGCATCCTTGCCTTTAGTAAAATCCTGCCTGGTGCACCTGATAAAACCCCAAACTGGGGATAGCTGGGTGTTTACAGAGGCAGAAAACATATCTTAAGATTTCGGTTTGTGGTTTGCATAAAATTACTAACTTAGATGGTTTGGAGAAAACAAATGCAAGTGCAAAAAGTATATGACCCCATGCTGGAACTAGGCTATTCTCAATATCAGCAGGTACCTCAGAAGAGCAGTTCAATATCACAACAAACATTAAAAATGGGATGTGCAGAGCATCAAGGGATGCTTCTGCCAATTCTTTGAATGTTAGCCTGTGAGTGAAATTACGCCATTGAGGAAAACTACCATTCACATTGATAGCCAACATTCTCCTAAATGAAGACATTGATATACTCTGTAAAATAGTAATAGAGCAATAAGAAATATAATATTAAAATAAATATATTTGAATACCCCGCAGCCAATAAATGAAGAGAAAAATTCATTGCAATAGTATGCCTAGGGGAAAGCAAAATTATGAACCCATACAATAAATTACTAATTCCCTAAAGATATATAATATAAAGGGAATAGATATACAAATAAAAAGGAAAACCCAAATACCTTGATATTTGGTAGCATAGTCACACTAAAAATAAATTACATACACTGTACATTATATATATAGTCATAAAATATAAATAGGAAAACAATACTGATAAATTCAGTCTGAGTTAGCACAAATACACTAAAAGAAAAGAGAAATAAAAACTTAAATCAGATAGTTCCAAAATTAATATATTTTTTAGAAAAAAATTTTATTTGAATACTTTCTATAAATATGGAATGGAGTTTTACTAATAGCTGAATCTTCATGTTAGCTATTAAATATAGGTAACAGTAACACCACAAGGAGTACATATATTCCCACCTTGCCTCTAGTGACCAGAACAGAGAAAGACAAGCAGATCTCATTATGACGGATGAAAATTGGGTATAATAAATTTATGTTTCAAATGTTGAAGTTAGCATGTTGTGGGCAGCCAAGTTCATATATCCACTCTTAAGTTCAAAGGGATATTTTGAATCAACAGAGGTCTGGTCATATGATTTGGATTTCAGCTAAGAAAAATTGATTCAAAAGATTATAAGACCATCAAAAAAAGAAAAACAACAAGAATTTACCCTGTGTTATCACTTACTCTAAGGGAAAATGAAGAGCAACGTTACCTATAATAGATGGGTAAGTAGAAGTATATATATATATATATATATATATGATGAGGATGGGCACAGAGAAGTGCATAGATGCCAATAAACGATGGTTGTAAAAGAAAGCAAGAGAATAGGAGTTGTTTTAGATGACAACAAACCAAAGGGGGAATATAGCCACACATTGCCCTGGATCAGGCCCAACAGTTGCATGTAATACAGATTGTGTACTTGATACTATTATGGAGTTACTTTCATTTTGATATATATGATTAGATCATGGATTCTTTATCATTTTATGGGAGCTTGTGCCAATTTTATCACAATCCATACATACATCAATTGTGTCAAGCATATTTGTATATCTGTTGCCATCATCATTCTCAAAACATTTGCTTTCTGCTTGAGCTCTTGGGATCAGCTCTTCATATTTTTTCCTCCCTCCCTGCTCCCCCCTCTCTCATGAACCCTTGATAATTTATAAATTATTATTATTTTGTCCTATCTTACACTGTCTGAAGTTTCCCTTCACCTACTTTGCTGTTGTCCATCCCCCAGGGAGGAGGTCATATGTAGATGCCTATAATCGGCTCCCCCTTTAGACCCTCACCTTCCTCCACCCTCCCCATATCACCACTCTCACCACTGGTCCTGAAGGGATCATCCACCTTGGATTCCCTGTGTTTCCAGTTCCTATCTGTACCAGTGTACATCATGTGGTCTAGCTGGATTTGTAAGGTAGAATTGGGACATGATAGTGGGAGTTGGGGGGTGGGTAGGAAGCATTTAGGAAATAGAAGAAAGTTGTATGTTTCATCATTACTACACTGCACCCTGATTGGCTAGCCTCCTCCCCGAGACCCTTCTGTAAGGGGATGTCCAGTTGCCTACAGATGGGCCTTGAGTCTTCAATCTGTACTCCCCCTCATTCACATTGATTTGCTTTTTGTTCTTTGATGCCTGATTCCTGATCTCTTCGACACCATGTGATCACACAGGCTGGTGTGCTTCTTCCATGTGGGCTTTGTTACTTCTGAGCTAGATGGCTGCTTGTTTACCTTCAAGCCTTTAAGACCCCTGATGCTATGTCTTTTGATAGCCGGGCAGTATCAGCTTTCTTCACCAGATTTGTTTATGTACCCATTTGTCTCTAATGATCATATTGGGGAGGGAAAACACACAATAATATGATTTTTTGTTCTTTGATGCCTGGTAGCTGATCCATTTGGCACCTTGTGATCCCACATGCTGGTGTGCTTCTTCCATGTGGGCTTTGTTGCTTCTGAGGTAGATGGCCGCTTGTTTACTTTCAAGCCTTTAAGTCCCCAGACACTGTATCTTTGATAACCGGGGACCATTAGCTTTCTTCAGCACATTTGCTTATGTTCACGTTTGTCCTCAGGTATCGTGCCAGGAAGGTGTGCATCCTGGAATTCCAATTCAATAGAACAAGATGTTCTTGAATAGAGTAAGTGTTTGAGTGGAGATCCAATGTCCACTGCTGCCTTAATGCTAAACCTATAAATATATGCACATAGATTTCTCCAGGCTCTTATATAAATATATTTATATATGTACATGCCTTTATTTAGACCTCTATAAATTCCCTTTGCCTCTTAGCTTTTTCCTCTGTTTCCTTTTACTTTCCTCTTGTTCTCACTATCATGCTCAGCCTTCATTTGGGTTTTAGTAATTCCTCTTGGTTACATTACCCTTGATCACACCCTACCAGGCTTCCTACACCCTCCTCGCCACTGATTTGGATCACTTGTTACTTCCTTGTCCTTGGGTATGTTAACACCACTTCCTTTCCCCCGACCTCCCTCTCTCCCATGTCCTCAGGGAGCCATCTGTCCCATTGTTTTCTCTTCCAGATTTTTCATCCAGCCTATGTTATTTAGACAGACTTGTGGCGATAATAACATGCACAAAAAGCAAGACAGAGGAATAACAAAGGAACAAAAGACAACAAAGCAACAACAACTATAAAAAGTCAATGTATGGATTGTGATAAGAGTTATATGAGCCCCTAATAAAAAATGTTAAAAAAAATTAAAAAATTAAAAAGTCAATGACAAAAAAAACCCAGCAACAACAACAAAAAAGAAAAGCTTGTAGTTAGTCCATGGACTCTTTGTTGGCCTTTAGGAGTGTTTTCTGGTTGAGTCTGTTGGAGTGCAAAGCCCTGGCCACAAAGTCTATTTTTGGTATTCCCTGTGGACTTTATTTCTCTGTTGCCCTTGTTGATCTGTTGCATGATTTTAGTGTTTTGCCTCTGTGTGGTGGGGTCAGATCACTGTCTCCAGTGTTGTCTACCATAGCGCTATGGGTCAGTGAGGGACATCGTGTCTCATAGTGGGGTTGGCCATATGGTCCTCTCTGTTGAGTGGCTGCTCTGAGCGGGAATATTGTCCTCAAGGCTTGGTGGGCCAGGATGTGCTCCACTCTCTCTCCTCCCCCTTCATTTGCTCCTGTGTTCTCTGATCAGACATGTCCTTCTCCCTGAGCTGCAGAATCAGTGCTGTCCTCTAAAATAAACTCTTCTAGGGGGAGAAGTAGGTGTGCACATAGTTGGGATTGGGGCTGGCCCCTGAGACCTCTCCACTGGTGTTTTGTCATGTATAAAAGAAGTTTCCAGATCCCTACTGCACCGCTGTACACCCTCTGGTATAACCAGGTCCGCAAGGTAGAATTGGGGTCATGATAATTGGGAGGAGAGGAAGCGTTCAAGAACTAGAGGAAGGTTTTGAGTTTCATTGTTGCTACACTGAACCCTGAGTGACTCATCTTCTCCCCACCACCCCTCTGCAAGGGGTGTCCAGCTGTCTACAGATGGGCATTGGGTCCCCATCACGCACTTCCCCTCATTCACGGTGATGTGATTCCCCACCCCCACCCCCGCCTTTGTTGTTTGAGACCTGGTCTCCTCTGCCCTTCACGATCACCCATGTTGGTGTGCTGCTTCCGTGTGGGCTTTATTGCTTCTGGGCTAGATGGCCACTTGTTTGCTTTCAAGCCTTTAAGTCCCCAGACGCTATATCTCTCAGTAGCCGAGCAACATCAGCCTTATTCACCACACTTGCTTATGCACACCTTCATCTTCAGCGTTTATGTGAGGAAGGTGATCACACAATGATTGTTTTTTTTCTTGGTGTCTGCTACCTGGTCCATTCAACACCTTGTATTCACTTAGGCCATGTGCTTCTTCTCTGTGGGCTTTGTTGCTTCTGAGCTAGATGGCTGCTTGTTTGCCTTCAAGCCTTTAAAACCCCAGACGCTATATCTTTTTGATAGCCGGGCACCATCAGCTTTCTTCTCCACATTTGCTTACACACACGTCTGTCTTCAGTGATCATGTCGGGAAGGTGGGTATCATGCAATGACCGTTTAGCTGGGCAAGGTGCTATTGTATTGAGGGAGTGTGCATGAGGAGGCCCAATGTCCATCTGCTACCCTACTACTGAACCTATAAATATATGCACATAAGTCTATTCCCCCCATAATCATAAATATATTTACATATGTACATGTCTGTATTTAGGCTTCTCTGTATGCACTTTGCCTCTAGTTCTTGAACGCTTCCTCCTCTCCAAATTATCATGACCCCAATTCTATCTTGCAGACCTGGTTATTCCAGAGGATGTACAGCGGTGCAGTAGGGATCTGGAAACACAGGGAATCTAGGACGGATGAACCCCTCAACACCAGCGGTGGGAGTGGCAACACCGGGAGGGAAGGGGGTGTAAAAAGGGAGAACCGATCTTGGAGATCTATGTGTAACC
Source organism: Tenrec ecaudatus (assembly GCF_050624435.1). Classification (NCBI taxonomy): domain Eukaryota; kingdom Metazoa; phylum Chordata; class Mammalia; order Afrosoricida; family Tenrecidae; genus Tenrec; species Tenrec ecaudatus. The sequence continues at coordinate 61,199,534 of NC_134540.1, read as the reverse complement.
TCCTCTCTGGGAGATGGGCAATGGGAAGGTGGGTGAGGGGAGGCGCCGTGCAGTGTAAGATAAGATAAAATAATTATTTATAAACTATTAAGGGAGCAGGGGGAAGAAGGGAGAGGGGAGGGAGTTTCAGGAGACATAAGGTAAACTGTCATAAAATAGTCCACAAAAAAACAAAGTTCTATGTATTACTTTCGTGGGTAGCTGATGAGGGTTTAAACGCTTATGGACAGCCATTAAAGGTGCACCTATTGGCCTCTCCTCATCCAGAGCAAAGGGCAGTGAAGAAAATCAAAGACTCATAGAAGTAATTCCCCAGCTGACTAATGAACAACGCCAACATCCATCTCCACAAGCTTGAGCCAGAAAAACTAGAAGGTGCAGGTGACCACTAGCAAGTGCTGTGAAAGGGATCCCCTTCTGCTAAGGTCTCTCAGAGTGTGGGAGAAAATGTGGAGCAAAATGCAAAATTATGAAGCATATCACTTTTACTGGTCATATAAAGACTGGTAGAACCCCATGACTATGACCCTTAGTCCCTTCAGCTCCAGAAATTAATTCACTGCCATATCTTAACTATCAATCCAAAAGGTCAAGTCTATATTAGAAATGCTAACATTAAAGAGGTATGCACCCATTAGAATAATCAAACATTTGAGATAACAAGGAAGTTATCAATCCAAAACAATATCCTGAAGAATTGAGAAAGAAAAAGAAAAGGAAACAGGAAGCACAAGGAAGAAATGTGATAAGAGATATTACATTGTAGTCATTGCAATCAATGACATCGAACAGAATGTGTATAAATTGTTTAAAAAAATACCAATCTTTCCCATATACACTTTCATCCAGTTTATGGTGAAAGGGTTTTAAAAATGAAAATAAATCAGTACAAAAATAGAACAGCAAAGTGATAATATTTGAGAATACAAAATATAACTGAAAGTTTTTAGAGTACAGTTTCGATAATATAATTGAGAATAAGTTTTTTGTGGAATTTTCTTCATGTTTTTTGATAAAGTGTGTTGCAATCTGCTGAAAATAATGATAGTTAAAGGGACCATAAATGTAAAGTTTGAGACGATGGAAATGTTTCCACAAACCTACATAATTGTTTCTACTTCTTATCTTAAGCAAAAGTGTGCAGGAGAGTGCATGAAGGTCCTGGTATCTCAATTGGCCTGGTTATTGCACCGCATACACTGTAATTCAAAAATCTTTATGACAAATTCCAAGAGGCAGAAATGATTTGGGAGAACCTGATGTTTTATACAATTTATTAATAAATTTGTGATCACATCTTTGCATTTTATGAGTGAATTCTAGTTTCAGGAATGTTTCCATGGTTTATACATCACTCATTGTTTTTCCTCTATCTTAAAAACAAAAATTCTACCTTAGCTATTCATTTATGCTTCAAATAGAATTCTGTTCACACATGTCTACTTTATAGTATATACTAAATATTGCCAAGGAGATGGTACATGAACAATTGAAATGTAAAATTTCTATTTTGTAATATTATCTCATGTATACTAAAATCCAATTTTTAATTTTAGAAGAAAGCCTTTGTAAATGTGGTATTTTATTACAATATTAAAGATTCATATGCAAATTAACACTATAAAGTCAAATGTTTGAAGGAGTTGATTCATTTTATTGAGATGGAAACTACTTAAGAAATTATTTTATACCAACTGTTCCAATAGCATACTGATTATAATATTCTTTATTATTTCATTAAGTTAGACCAAACAGTATTTTTACTTGGCAAATAACATTGCTAGCACAGTTATCTCACCATAAATAGTTGTTAAGTAATACAATTAAAATAATATACATGAAAGTATTTTATAAGTAAACAATATTCCAAACAAAATAATTATATTTTCCCTCTATAGGTAGACCATAAGTCTTGATTTCCACTGAATCAAGCCTCATTTTAGAGATATATGAGGATGTACTGCAAAAGTATACATTAATATTATTTGTGATGTGTTTCATTTTAAACTATTTCATCTTGACAATTCAGCTTTTTTATCCAGCACTGTATTTAATTTTGCATAGTTATTATCGTCGATAAAAAAGTAAGCCATTTTGCATGATAGATGATATACTTTTTATTGATTTTCCTTTAACACTAAAAGGAAATTATAGCTTTAAACATATCTTTTAATAAGATTATAGGGTGAATATAATTTAAAAACCTCTTCTTCTATACTTGCTTCTATTTCTCACAGCAAGATTTTACATATTATAACATTATTTACTATTAAATTTCCAATATAATTGAGCTGTAAGCATTTAGATGCTGCTGCTTGGTTACCTCCTTTCTTGTTAAATTTTTGCCTATTTGTTTCCATATATGAAACAGAAGAAATTGCATGAAGCACTTAAAACTTAACATAGAAAATAATTCCACAATAATCATTTGCAGCAACTAAATGATCACACTGATTTACATTGACATTAGCTATTTAAAGGAAGCTGTGTTGTCATAGTAGTTACTTATTGGGCTGCAATCCAAGAGGTCCTCAGTTCAAAACAACCAGTCAATCTGCAGGAGAAAAATGAGACTTTGTGCTCCTGTAAACAGTTACAGTCTAGGAAACTCACAGGAATAAGTCTATCCTGTCCTATGGGATTGCTTGAGGTTACCTACCTCTCAGCTTTGAACTAATAAAGACAAAATAGTGATAATTATGGAGGAATAGATTCTGTATCCAGAATATTATTAGATCTACCTGACAATAAGATTGAGGGCGCACACATAACTGTGTTTTATGAACAGCAATGGTTCATGAAAGTCATACTTAACAAGATCAAATCATATAATTAAGTCACATGGCAAGGAGCCCCAAATTCCCGTGCCTTCTTAGCGCAACTGACATCTCATCCTCAACTGGTCTATAGCTTCATTTTTGGTTTCTCCATGAGGGAAAATGATTTACTTCACAGATAATCCATGTGATATTATGACACTAGTGTGGGAAGATATTGTACTGCATTCCAACCCACATCCAGGGTGTCTAAACACAATGATAACGTTAAACTTATGATACTACAGGAGCAGTTATCCATTCCATAAGAATATTCAAGGGAATGGTAAATAGCTAGATGACAGGTTCTCAAATTTATATGGTCCACCACTCCCTTTTCAGTAAAAGTAATAAAAACAAATGTCCCCTGCAATTAAAAACTTTAGTACTATAGCCTGTAATCCAGGATAGGATTCAGGAAAGTAAAGGAATCTGTTTTTTCTGTCCTCGTGGCTTGTTTCATTCCCTTTGGGAAAGACTATTCCCTTTGGGAGACGCTCATCTAAATGATTTGATCAAATCATTGGAAACTGTGAGAGAAGTTTACCTATGATTTAGTAATCTAGATGAACCAAAGAAACTAGAAACATGTTCTTAACATGTTGTTGTTTTTTTTCCCATAGTATTGCTCAACAGAGATTACCTTTAACCAGTGCCTTTCCCAAAACTGAATGCATGGACTGAGTCATTCTGAGGTTGTCATTTAAATACTCTCCTTCAAGATCCAAGGATTTGTGCAGTGTGCCTAATGCCCAATGCCAACATAACTTGTGGGAAAGGAAATATATATATAGAGAGAGAGAGAACAGGGAGTCTACTTCATTAAGGTGGAGCTGGCTCCTACAAGTACTGAGCACACACCACCTAACGTAAGTTTCACCAATGTCAATATATGTTTGTATATAGTGGTACCAGCTGTGTAGTTCATCCCCAAAGAACTGAGGCTCCTGGGAATGCTACAATGTCAATGAAGTCTTTTTCACATTAAGCACTAAATAAAAATGGGTGGCCTTTAAATATTATTTAAGATTAGGAAGTAAAAAAAAGCCATAAGGAACTACATCACGACTAGAAAATGTATACCTAGGTGAGGAGGGTGTGCAAGGCCTGGTAGGGTGTGACCAGGGTTAATGTGGCCGAGAGGAATTGCTGAGACCCAAGTGAGGGCTTCACATGATAGTGGGAGAAGAGGAAAGTAAAAGGAAATAGAGGAAAGAGCTAGGAGGCAAAAGGCATTTATAGAGGTCTAAATAAAGTAATGTACATATGCAAATATATTTATATATGCAGAGTGGAAATAGATCTATGTGCATATATGTATACCTATAGTACTAAAGTAGCAGATGGATATTGGGCCTCCACTCAAGTACTCCCTCAATGCAAGAATACTTTGTTCTATTAAACTGGCATTCCATGATGCTCACCTACGTGACACGATCTCTGAAGACAAAGTGGGTGCATAAGCAAATGTGGTGAAGAAAGCTGATGGTGCCGGCTATCAAAAGATAGAGCATCCGGGGTCTTAAAGGCTTGAAGGTAAACAAGCAAACTTCTAGCTCAGAATCAACAAAGCACACATGGAGGAAGCACACCAGCCTGCATGATCATGAGGTGCCAAAGGGATCAGTTAACAGGCATCAAAGAACAAAAATCATATCATTGTGTGCTCACCTTCCTGATACAATCACTGAAGACTAATGGGTGCATAAGCAAATATGGTGACGAAAGCTGATGGTGCCTGGCTATCAAAAGATATAGCATCTGGGATCTTAAAAGCTTGAAGGTAAACAAGCCATCTAACTCAGAAGCAACAAAGCCCACATGTAAAAAGCACACCAGCTTGTGTGATCCTAAGATGTCAAGGGGATCAGGTATCATGCATCATCAGAACAAAAAAAAAAACATACCATTGTGAATAAGGGGGAGTTCCCAGTGGAGACCCAAAGCCCATCTGTACACAAATGGACATCCCCTTATGGAAGGGTCATGGGAGGATATGAGCCAGTCAGGGTGCAATGTCGCAACGAAGGAACATACAACTTTCCTCTAGTTCCTAAGTGTTTCCTCCCCCCTCCCACTATCATGATCTCAATTCAAACTTACAAGTCTGGCTGGACCATAGTATGTATACTGGTACAGATAGGAACCAGAAAATACTGGGAATCTAGGATGGATGATCCCTTCAGGATCAGTGGTGAGAGTGGCAATACTGGGAGGGTGGAGGGAGGGTGGGTTGGAAACGGGGAACCGATTACAAGGATCTATATGTGGCCTCCTCCCTGGGGGATGGACAACAGAAGGGTGGGTGAAGGGAGATGTTGGACAGGGCAAGATATGATAAAATAATGATTTATAAATTATCAAGGATTATGAGGGAAGGGGGAGAGAAGAGGGGGTGGAATGAGGAGTTGATGCCAGTGGATTAAGTGGAGGACAAATATATTGAGAATGATGAGGGCAATGTAGGTACAAATGTGATTTACATAATTGATGTATATATGGATTTTGATAAGAGTTGTATGAGTCCCAAATGAAATGATTTTTAAAAAGAGGTATACCTAATTTTTTCTTCACTGCAATTCTTGGAAAATTGCCTTTTTTGGTGAACACAGTGGAGAATTGGGCCCTGGGTCTCCACTCTGCACTCCCCTTCATTCACAATGCTATGATACTTTTTGTCTTTGATGTCTGATACCTGATCATTTCTGTATCTCGTGATTTAGTGAGGTGTGCTTCTCCCACGTGGGCTTTGTTGTTTCTCAGCTAGATGGCCACCTGTTTATCTTCAAGCCTTTAAGACCCAAGATACTATATCTTTTGATAGCCAGGTACCATCAGCTTTCTTTACATTTGCTTATACATCCGCTTTGTCTTCAATCACCTGCTGCTGAACTGGGCACAACAATTTTGGCATCCATGAAGCAGAAAGTTTACTCAGTCTTAATTTTTTTCAGGACTGTAACTAGAGCCCTAGCGATATCTAAGGTGTTAGCTATTGTTTCTGTTGTTGATGATCAGTCCTCTTCAATTAGGGCACAAGCAATAGTAATTGTTCCCATGAACATGTATCTGGATGAGGTGCTGCTGTAGGCATGATCTTCAACACTCTCAGGTTCCTTGCTCAAACGAGCTATTCTTTTATACACTGCTGCTTTCTTCTGGGCCTCGTGAATGGGTGTAAAGCATCAGTGATTGAATCATTCTTCCACCCAAGCTTCACTATAAATTTGATGTTTCCTCTTGCTTCAATTTTGGCAGAATCCGCATTGCTCTGATAAAGACTCCTTTCAAACGTGGCTTACCCTTCTTAGTGCCTCAAGCTTGTTTGAAAAGCTACTCAAATGTGTTATAACAATTTAGTATGAGTTTATTTTAGTGCAAAGTAATGAAATCCACGTGTACTTTTTTATAATACATCATTTCCTTGAACTTTTTGCAGACGCCCTATAATTCCTATTGAGTGACTTCCAGTATGATGTTAGAAATAATATCTTCATTTTATTACAGAAAAAATGTTGTTCTATTATTTCCTTGGGGTAATAGGATGCTTGTATTAGAGCAAATTTTTCTGCTTTTCATGTGGGACAAGGAAAATGTTGTTGTTATGGTGAAAACAAGTTATGATAATTAGATGTCAATGTATCAAAGATACACTCTACAAAGGAATCTGTATCTTTCCATTTTCAGATGGAACATATCTAAGACAACAAAATTCAACTGTCAATATTAATTGTATACCCAAAGAGAACCCTCTTATCTTTTTTTTCAAAAGGACTAGGCCTTCGGAAAAGGAAAAGGAACATTCACAACATCAGGGCAGCTAATAGAAGCGAGATTCGTTGAAAGTTAATGATGTAGGATGCAGATAATGAGAAATAGACATGGAATTCATGGAGACATATTATCTTTTTGATGCGTGGCAAAACTTAATGCATAATGTGCATTACATGGTCATTTCAAGGGCCATTTTTATCCTGGTGCTTTTAAAACACAAAATCCATGAAAGATTCATGATGCCCAAGCCATGTGTTCTCTATAGTTAAAAAACATTTATGTCATATGGGTAAATCGCTCGCTAACAGAAACATCTGCTATTGCTCATTGTGATAAGGGCAGCATCGTTTTGCATCTCTTCGTTCATTCCTCTTTCATGAGTGCTAAGTAAAGGTTAACAACACCATGTATCCCTGGATAAGCAACAAACATACAGGAATACACATGAGAGACTTTCATCTACTCTGAGAACAACCACGCTGTGTCTGTTAGGGTGGGTGAGAATCCAGCTTGAGAGAATTCCCAGGATTGCCAGTCTATTTCTTCGTTTTGCCGAAGAAGAAACGATGCTGTCAGAAGTACAGGGTATTCTTCATGGCCTCAGAGCTGATGAACATCAGAATTCAACCCATAGGTGAATTTGGTTTTTGTTTTTTTCTACCATATCATATTCAGCCTTAAAGGTTTGCTGATATTTTTTGGTCAGAATTCCTTTATACATTTGAAATCCTTCACTGTATTTCCTAAGCTCGACAAAATGTAAATTAGTATAGAAAAGCCTGGAAAAGTTGTAAAGAAGGGCTCTGATCTATAGATTCTCTGAGTCAGAATCGACTCCATGACATGTGAGTTTGGCTGTTTGGAGGGGTTATGTCTAGACAATTACTGTGGTCATGTGGATTAGAAATAAGTTCTTTTATGGAAAAAAATGTATGGGTCAGACAAAAAAGCAGAGAAAATAAATCAACACATGACGGTGAGGGGCCATCGGGGCGGCGGTGACTCACAGCTACCTACGTACAGTGTAAGGAAAGGCCTCCCTGCTCTCTGCCCTCCTCACGATGGTTGTACTACAGCCCATTGCCACAGATATGGGGTAAATAAATACATCTTGTCAGGCGCTTCCTTTTTTCACTGTCACTGTATTTGCCCAGCAGGATGCTCTTCTCCAATATTGCTCTCTTCTGAAAACATGTCCAAAAGTACTTGAGGCAGTCTTGCAATCCTTGACTCTAAGGAACATTCCGGTTCTACTTCTTTCAAGATTGACTTGTTTATTCCATAAGTAGTCTTGGTACTTTCAATATTCTTTGCCAGCATCATAATTCAAATGTATTGACTCTTCTTGGGCCTTCTGGCTTCCTTATTTAATATCCATTTTCCTTCTTCAATACCCAAATTTCACATGCATATGAGACAACTGCAAATACTTTAGTCCTGAACCTAACTTCCTTGGTTTCAACCCTTGTAGGAGTGCATAGCAGATTTATCCCATGGAATGTGAATGAAACAATCAATGCTCACGGAAGCATCAGTTAAGAGATACAATGGTGATCTCTTAACTGCTGCTTCCATGAACATTTATTGTGGATCCAAGCAAGATAACATCCTGGAAAATTCAACTTTTTCTTCATTGTTAATGATATCACTTATTGGCCGCCATGAGGATTTTGGAGTTCTTTATGTTGAGCTAAAATCTATACAGAAGGATACATTCCTTGATTTTCATCAGAAAGGTATTTAAAGTCTCCTCACTTTCAGCTAGCAAGATATTGACATGTGCATACCACAGATTATTAACAGCTTTCCTCCAATCCTGAAGGCACATCCTTCTTCACATTATCTAGGTTATCTGATTATATGCTCAGCATACAAATTGAATAAATATGGTGAGAGGACACAACCGTGATGCACACCTTTCCTGATTTAAAATCATGCAGTGTTTCCTAATTCTTTTCACAAAACTATCTATTGATCCATGTACAACTTCTGCATGAGCACAATGAAAGAGTTCTGGCATTGCCATTCTTCTCAAGATTACTCATAGTTGGTTATGTTCCCCATGGATCAATGGCTTGGTATAGTCAATAAAACACAAGAAAAGATCTTTCTTCTATTCTCTGATTTCACCCAAAATCCATCTGATCATGATATATCCCTTGTTCCACGACCTCTCGTGGATCTGACCCGCACCTTTGGTAGATCCCTGTCAGTGTAATGTGCCACCTCTGTTCGATGATCCCCAGCAAAAATTCACTTATATATAGTGTCAATGATATTGTTCTATATGTGCATTCTGTTGGGTCACCTCTCTTTGGATGGATATAGATCTCTGCCAGTTAATTAGCCAACTAGTTGTCTTCAGAAATTCCTGCCATAGATGAGTGAGTACTTCCAGTGATTCATCAGCTTGTGGAAACATTTCATTTAATACATTATCAATTACTGGAGGCTGGTTTTGGCCAAGACTTTCAGTGCAGCTTGAGCTTCTTCCTTTGTATCATTGGTTTTTGAGAATATACTACTTCTTGAAGTGGTGGAATGTTGACTAGTTCATTTTGGTACAGTGACTCATATTCCATCTTCTTTTAATGCTTACTGCATGATTCTATTTTGCCAGCAGCATCTTGTAGTATTGCAACCTGAAACAATGTTTTTTTTGTTTGTTTCATTCTTGAGTAGTTTCAGTTTCAGATATATTGAACATGTATTTCCCTTTTTGATTTCTAACTAGGTCTTTGCACATTTCACTTTAATATTTGGTGTTGTCTTCTCAAGCTGCCTTTTGAAATTTTATATTCAGTACTTTGACTACATCATTTCTTCCATTTGCTTTAGCTACTCTATTAAGAGAAAGTTTCAGAGTGTCTTCTGATATCCACTTTGATTATTTCTGTCTTTCCTGTCTTTTAATGATCTTTTGCTGTCTTCATGGATGATGCCTTGATATGCTCCCACAGCTTATCAAGTCCTCTGTAATTAGTCTTCAATGCATCTTATCTTTTCTTGAGGTGTTCTCAAAATTCTGTTGCAATATATTCAAGGTAATATTTTGGCTTTGTGAACTTTTTTAAATTTTCATCAGCTTCAGTGTGAACTTACATATGATCAATTGATGTTCTGCTATATAGTCAGTCCATTGCCTAATGTTAGCTGGTGATATCAAAAATCTACTCCCACACATTCAGTCAATGTATTTTCTGTGTATTCCATCTGGAGACATACACTTAGATAATAGCTGTAGGTGCATCTCTTGAAAAAAAAAGGCATTTGCTTGCAAAAAGTTGCTGATCTTACAAAATTCTATCATGCACTCTCTGGCTAAAATTTATCACTAAGATCATATTCTTTAACTGCTCTTGCTTAGTCTTTGTTTCCATCTTTTGTATTCCAATTATCAATAATTTTCAATCCATATTGATTGTATGTTTGTTCAATTTCCAACTTAATATGCTTGTTGAATTCTTCAACTTCATCAGTAGTTTAAGTGTTTGGTGCATAAATTTGAATAATCATTGTATTAATTTGATTTCTTTGAAATAGGATAGATAAAATCCTATTACAGATAGCATTGTACTTTAAGATGGATCTCAAAATGTCCTCCTGACACATCAGCTCACTGAAGGCTAGAATCCCTGGTAGTTTATTCATTGGGTGGCAATCTGCATGGTCCAGTGTATCAAGCCACCAGAAGCTCCACAAGAAAAAGGCTCGTTACTCCTGTTACAGCCTCCAAATCCCCCAGAGAGTCAGTATGTGTCAGCATTGACTTCATTCAATATGTAAGACTGAATGTAGAGATGTATGGTGAAGTATTTGCAGATGTATCTGTAATAGAGTAAGGGAAGCAGATTGGACACATGGGGAAGTTGATCTGTATGGCAAGAAGAGTATATATTGGTCCTGTAGGATGCCCTGAAGCTGTGGGGGTTCATAAGAATTGTTGTGATGAACAATTAGACAAGGAGGCTTCTTTATATCCCTCCATTAATCAGCCACACACTGAGTGAATCCCTCAGAGGGGTGTCCTTCCCCGCCCTCCCCCAACACTGGGCACTTTTCTGAGGTTGTGAAATAAGGATGTGAATTTGTGAACTGTCAGCAGTCAATGTTTTCAATGGGCAGGAAAAAGATATTGGCTCTGAAAATGAGATGTTGGAGAACTGTAGTACATAGAACAATGGTGTTCAGTGATGTCTGCTTAAATCAATAACGTTGGGTGTGGTTGGGAGTATGTGCAGTGAGAAGAAAACAACAATGAGAGGCTTGGTCTCCTTGTTCTCTCCAGGCACTAGAGTACTGTTTGCTTGACTTCATTCTTTTCATCTGCAATGTTAGAGTTCTATTGCATAGCATATTTTTTCCTGTGGTTTCTCCCTTTTTTCCTTGGAGGAAAGGAAATATGAAAGTGTCTAGTGCTGAAAAAATCAATAGACTCTTTCAATCATAAAATTTCAGAAACTTGATGCTTTAAGCTGGCAGTGCAAATAACATAGATATATATTACAACAATTGTTTCCCTGCCAATTGCTTAGCCATCATTCATGTTGGTTTAAAGTTGGAATTATTCACATCATCATCCCCACAACTGCTACTGTTAATAATAGTAATATGAAAAAATGAAGAAAGAAACAGAGGGAGGAGAAGGAAAAAGAAAGCAGGATGAAATAAAATTTGTGCGCTGTTTATTAAACAATTTACATTACTGCAATACTGTCCTGGGATTTCTTTATGTTCCTAAAAGTCCAGTGAGGGTGATCCAGGAAACGTCACTTTTCCACCTTATTTTATAGGAAATATGAGGGTCAAGAGAATCAAATGACTTAAATCATTTGAATGAAGTTGTATCTACTGTAGTCATCATAGATGATATTGTAATATTAGAAACCCATTAGTAATTTTGTTTAATCCAGCTTTCACATTTGCATATACCTAGAATTGTACATCTTAAGGACACTTTCTCTTTTTATGAATATGATAGAGGTCTAATATCTGATATTAACCTTTTTGTTTTGCCCAGAAGCTAAGGAAGATAAGTTGATTGGCTCTTGACAGTGTGATTAACCTATCAAATAAATTCATCACTGAACTGACAAATAGAAGCAATAACTGAAATAAAGTCTAGCTGTGGTTTAACACATAAATTGTGCAACCTATTTATTTAAACAATCTTTAATTTAATGTAACTATGAGATCTACTTGAGTGTTTTCAGATCTACATCTTATTTATTTCTCAATATAATGTGCCTTTAAAATTTCTACTTTCAATTTTCAATGAAAATTCTTTAAATGAGATTTGGAAGACTTTTCTTCAATATCATGCACTTAAATAATGAGTAAAAGAAAGAAAATGAGAAAGAAAAAGGCCTAACAAGTTTATCCAAAGGTTTCCCTATATCTTCAAGAAATTTAATTTAAAAAGTTTATCATTAGGTTTATGATTCATGTTGTGATATAATTTGTAAAAGGATGAAGGTCTTTCGTAATGTTCTGTTTTAATTTACATGTAGTCCAGTTCTTGCAATAACATTTTTGAAAACATTACCATTTGGTGTTGAATTGCATTTGTTTCTATATTGTACATTTATTAATTAATGTATTAATTCTATTTCATTGATGTATTTTTTTCACCAATGCCATTCAATCACTATCCCTGTACATTTGTACCGACTGTCATTGAGTTGATTCCAAGTTGATTCCAATTCATACAGACTCTGCACAAGGTTTCCAAGGTTGGTGGGTTTGAACGGCAAATCGTGTGGTTAACAGTCTGATGTACCACCAAAGGTCCTTCTGTTTCACTATAACCACTCAAAGTTGGTTCCCACTCATCTTGTGGTTAATTGTCATTGGTTGGGTTCATACTCACAGCCATCCTATGCACAACAGAATGAAACACTGCCCAGTCCTGCCTGACTCTCTCAATGATTGTTATCATTGGACCAAGGTAGTCACGGTGTCAATCCACTTTGTTGAAGGTCTTCCGCTTTTTACTTGACCTTCTGCTTTCCCAAGTGTGATGTCCTTGTCCAGGTAACATGTCCAAATTACTTACGATGAAGTATCACCATCTTTGCTTCTTTGGAGCATTCTGGTTGTACTTCTTCCAAGATTGATTTCATTGTTTTTCTAGAAGTTCATAGTACTCTCAATATTGCTCATGAATGCCACATTTTAAATGCACCAGTTCTTCTCTGTTCTTCCTTACTTGTTGCTCAACTTTCATGTCCATATGAGGTGAACGGAAATGCCACGACTTGTATCAGGCTAACTATAGCACTCCAAAGTGACTTCCTAGCTCTTTGACATTGTAAAAAGGTTTTGTGCATCTATTTGCCCAATGCCATAAGTTGTTGGATTTTAGATGGCGTCAATCACATGGATTGTGGATCCAAACAAAATGACACCCTTGACAACTTCCATTTCTTCTCCATTTATCATGTTACCTATTGGTCCCATTGATGATATTGATGTTCTTTACATCAAGTTGTAATCCATAATGGAATCTTCATGTATTGGTCTTCATCAAAAAGTGCTTCAGATCCTCCTCCCAACTCATAGTGACTCTGTCCAAAGTTTCCAAGTCTGTAAAATATTTTCAGGAGTGTAGAGCCATACCTTTCTCCCACAGAGCACCAGTAGAATTTTAGCAGATATTTAATTTTCTCCTCAAATTTTAAATGAAATTTATTTATTCATTTCAATAATTACATCACCCAGGTGGCCAAATAACAGCCTGTTTTTTTCTAGAAAGAAGGGATGGGTTTATTAAAATTAATCAGTGCCACTTAGGGTCTGTTCCCTACTCTTATTAATATATTTCTTAGATTTTTTGTTTACTTTTATCATATTCAACAGTTTTAATGACAAATAATTAAATATCATATGATTCAACAGTACAATCATATCAAGAAGCATTGTAAAATCATCACAGTTTTAGAACATTTTCTTCATCCTTGTACTCATAGTTATTAGCTCCCTATTTTCATCCAACCCTCCTTGGTCTACCCACAAAGAACCAGTTACTGTCCAGTTACTGTGTCTATAGAATTACCTATTTGGATTTCATATACGATGAAAATTTTTCAACAATAACAAAGTAAAATAACTAAAGCTTCAATAAAAAAGAAAACATAAAATATTTACAGCTAGCACAAATTTAAATGGACCCTAAGGGAGATCAAGTGAGAGGGTGCTAAATTTTAATGTGATTGCACCGGCAACAATCCACTTTCCCATACATTGCGCATGGTAGCCAGGTATGCACATCCCTGGTCAATGGTCAGAGAGAATTCACTAGGGGTTTAATCCATATGTATTTCCCTTTCAATTTTACTTTGAACTGAAAAGGCTTTAAAATGAGTCAAAGGGGGATCACATAACAAGATGTTACATTTTGACCTCCCCATGTTTGTCGTCATCAACTTTTCAGTTCTCTTTGTCTGATAGCAAGGCTCTCAGCCCTCAACTATCACAGGTGGTTCACGGGAGGTTTCATCCATGTGCGATCCTAAAGTTCTGTCTACTGAGAATAGAAATCGCCAGAAATAAGTTTATCTTTGGTATAGATATTGAATCCTCTGTCAGTTTGGAGGATGTCTGACATTTTGTATTCCCTGAACTATTTCTTAATAGAGTATACATTTTCCATTTTGTTCTGATGTTTATGGAAATAAGGATGCCCACTGCTAATATCACTGCCTTTCAGTGGAGTCTGCCTCATAATAATCTTGTAGGACAGGTTAGAAGTTATTTTTAGGGTCTCTGGGGCTGTGGATCTTTACAGGAGCAGGCCACGTGAACTCTCTGCCAAGGAACATTTTGTAGACTCAAACTGCTGACTTTGTGCTTAGAAGCCCAATGTATAACCCACTTTGCTCCCGTGCTCCTATAAATAGGGAATGTTGTTATGGAGAAATGCCTTTACGTTGGTTCTGAATCACAGTAACCTTAGATAAAACAGAGCAAAACACTTCTCAGTCCGCCAAATAATGAAAATAAGTCAATATATCAACACTTTAAATATTAAAATTAATCTCCTACCTACTTTGACTTTAATATAAATAAGTTGAGGTCAAGCTAAGAAATGTCACTTTCTTAGACAAACTTACTTACATTTTTCCTAAAAGTTAGTAATGACCAAATTAAGAAAATATATTTTTGTAGATTAAAGTATATTCATATTTGGTTAATGTGCAGACCTTGTAGGTCAGAGTAAATCTGCCCATGTTTCCAGACTGCAACTCTTGATGGGAATAGAAAGCCTCACCTTTCTGCAGTGAAGATGCTAGTGGATTCGTCCTGTTGACTTTGCAGTTAGCAGTCCATCGTGTAACCACTACACCGCCACGGCTGCACAGGTACTTCAAAAAGGTTCATGGATATAGAGCACTTTAAAAAATGGAAATTTCCTGAAAATAGGGGTAAATATCATAAAAGTCGATAAAGCAGCAGAATAATTCGATAGATTCTACTTTATAGATTAATACAAATATTTTATGAATATCGATTATACCTGATATGTCCCCTTACACACTACCATCAATTCGATTTGGACTTATTAATGGCTCTATAGAACAAAATAAAACTGCTTCTTCGGGTTTCTGAGATGGTGAGTTTTTGTGAAAACCATGTCATCTTTCTCCCTTGCTTTTAACAGCCCAGTGCTTAATCTCTACACCAGCAGGAATACGTTGTTTGTAATATGAGGCAACATCAAAAAATTCTATTAAAATCCCACTATCTTTAAATTCCACTTTTCTAAAAACCTTCTGGATCCTCCTTTGATATTAATTGATCATATATAAATATGGTTTATTTTTGATAAAATGCTTTTGGTGATTTTGGTCTTTTATAAGTTAAAGATAAGGACATGTATAAGTAAATTCCCTTCTATGAAAACTGTATTTCTTTTACTATATCGAACTCTTTTCACATTTAGTTTCAAGGTAGGAAGGAGTTGCTAATTTTAATATTTAAAATGTTAGTAACTTTATTTTCATCATTTACTTTCCTTTAAATATTACCAGATCTCATTTTAATAAGAGGATGTTGACCTGTTTCTCCCTATCCCTCTAATAAGCACAGCTATAATATCTATGGGATAAAAATAATTTCCAAAAATAAGAAGAAATCTCAAAGGTGGCAAGAAGGGACAAATTTGGTTGGGATTCAGGAAGGTGCGGACAATAGAGCAACTCATGTTTTTCATACCCTCGCCCAACAAAAGAGATCAACTTCAATCTGGCATGTTTCATGTCCCAAGATAGCAACAGAATTTAGACTCATCCCAGTACTAGGTCAAAGGACAGTACTGATAGCATAGAGTGAGCTGAAGACAAGTTTAAAAAGGATTGGTTTCGTTACAGTGGTCATTGAAAGCAACCTTCATTATTTCTAGTCATGCAACTTCCCCGCCACTAAGTTCATTGCAACTCATTTATCCAACACAGGGTTTCTTTACTATGTAGGCTGTCAGTCTTTACAGGGATATAGATAGGCTCATCTTGCTTCCAGAAAGTGGTAGATTTCGTTCTTGACATCTGGGCCCCAATAAACTGAAATCATGTAAAAATATCTAGGCAAAATCTTAGGTTTCTGGGATGGTTCACCTCGGTTCTTGCTTCTCAACACTGAAAGAATTCACACAGCAGAAGCACTTTCCTAATCCAACCTTTATGAAGGATAGGGAAGCTTCTGGTCATCCCATCTCAGATGGTACACGCTGTCTCCGCTGCATGGCAGGGTGTGTGAGAATGTTGATGAGCAAAAATGGCCACTTCAAAGGAGTATGAAAAACCAAGTGGAAAATGGTTGGAAAGTGGAATCCACAAAATGGAAAGAAAAAAAACGGAGTCCTGGAACCATAAATGGAAGAAGAGAGTGTGAGCCCTGTGAGCTGCCTGCACTCGCTCGCTGCTCTTTATCCCCTCCTACCCCCACTTGGGGGCGGGAGCAGCGTGGTTGAGAGTATTGGCCCATCTTAGTGGCTGAGTTCAGGTGCTTGTATTATGTAATGTTGTTGGTGCCTAGTGTGTGCCCAGATTGACCTGCACCTCTGTCTAGGTGGCCTTGGTCTGAATCCTCCCAGCTTTGGATGCTCCCTACAGGTGTCTTAATGTGTGCCTGAGTTCTTTTCAAAACTTTCGTTGTGGCATGGACAGCAAATTTTTGTTTAGCTTAGGCATTTGGTGGAGACAACCTTCTCTATCCCTAATCTTCCTATCTATCACAACACTAAAGAATATTTTGAAATTATGCATAGTTAATAGTAGAGCAGATAGAATGAAATATTAAGAATGTCCAATTAATTCATATAAAAATGTATAGATAGATAGATGTTATTAAAAAACTGTCATCTACTTGATTCCATCTTAATAACAGTATGGGACAGAATACAATTGTCCCAGTGGGTTGTTAAGACTCTTAATCTTTACAAGCATTAAAAGCCTCATCTTTCATGCAACATATATTAAAAACAAAGCAAAACAAAAAACAATAACAAGAAAACTCGTTGTCATCTGACATATAGTGACCCATTAATACAGAGTGCACCAGCCCCCTGTGGGTTTCTGAGATGTAACTCTAGATAGGAGTACAAAGCCTCATCTTTCTCCCATGGAGTATCTGGTGGTTTCAAACTGCTGACCTTATGGTAAGTAGTCCAATGCATAACTCAATAGGCCACCATGACTCCTTGAACATATACATAAATAAAAGCGACATAGTGGGAATTTGAATGATGTTAAATATTTTTTTCTTTAAAGTATCAGTGCAATTCATAAACCTCTACTCAAGCTGACCAACTCTATTAAGATACTTTTTTATAGGAAAACAGAACTTTGGACAGATGTACAGGAGAATACCATGTGGAATGAAACCTCCACGATCCAAAGAACCACAAGAATTTCCGGCCACTAGTAAAAGATAAAGGCAGAGAAGGACTCCTTCCTCTTACCTTCTGGAAAAGTCAATACTTTTTTATCCATCTTCTAGACTTTAGAATTTTGTGAGAATAATTTCTGTTTGTGATACTTTACTCTTGTAGCCTTAGGAAAATAAGATAAAGGCATTGATGTCAGTCAAAAGAAACTAGTATTGTTGCTATGTTTTTAATGATTAAAATTAATGTAGCTCAAGGTGTATGTGTGTTATAAGAGGTGTGTATTCTAGGTTCTTATTATTATGTTTTATGATTTTTCACACTGACATAAAGTGATTCGGACTAAAGTGACATCATAATGGGTGTAGGGGTTGACCATCTTGAAAGGAGCAGATATATTCTTCCATTTAATTGTATGAAGTTATTAATAAGATCTTTAAGGTCAGTCTAACATTTTCAGTGATAATGAGTGAGAATGCAATTTTAATTTTAATTCAAACCTGTTACATATTTAATGTCTTTAAATTTCACACTTTTTAAAATTACCTACTATATGACTATTTTAGAAATCATTTGATGGAACTATTTTCACAGTTTGAAAATTGAGTGTTTTATTTATTTGGAAAATTCACTTGCAAGCCTCTAATACATACTTATCACATTTCTGTCAGATGATGTGTAAAAGTCTTTACTAAAACACTGCCCTTTATAGAAGATATCATGATCCATAGGTTAAGCACAATTTATAATTTAAAGTTGAAAAGACATAAATATCACTTTGCTTGTTGTGTGTTCCTAATGCTTTACTTGAGGATGATACTCCCATTGGGTGGGAGGAAGAAAATAGATATGTTGTTATTCTCATTTCGAGGTGCCATCCAGTTGGATTCGACTCATAGTGACCCACGGTTAAACAGCTCAACAGTGCCGGGCACTGCGCTATCTCCACAGTTGTTATGTTGGAGAACATTGCTGCAGCTACTGTGTGTCTGTTCATGTTGTCTAGGACTGGCCTTATTTCACTGCCCACGCATGTTATATTTCTCCAGGGAAGTATCTCTCCTGATAACATGTACAAAGTATATGAGACAAAGTCTCACTATCCTTGCCCCTAAGGGACATGCTGGCTAAACTTCTTCCAAGACAGATTTATTGAATTTTTTGGCAATCCATAGTACTTACAATAATCTTCATCAGCACCATAATTTGAATGAATTGTTAGATTTTATGGCATACCATGGAACTTTCAGTATTCTTCACCAACATCATAATGCATCATTTTTCTGCAATCTTTCTCATTCATTTTCCAATTTTCACATGGATACGTGGTATTTGAAAATACTATGACATGGCGCAGGCAAAACTTATTTGGCAATGATATTCTTACTCTTCAGAATTTTAAATTGACCAGGCAGGATATAGTCATAATATTTTGCCACAAATTTGCTCATCATTAAAATGGTACTTATTGAACATATTTTACATACAAGGCATGCAAATAGGAATAGTGAATTATATGTGTTTCAAGTATAGCATGAAGAAATTAGTTGAATTAGATAGGAGATAAGATATCTTCCCCAAATATAGCTGTATCATGTTCCTTTCTTCCCTATAGTACCCAAATATTTGTGGCAAAACCTGATAACTAGGATAATTAATATTATTTTTCTACTAATTAATATGACATTTTGATCTACTTGGCAAATATATGCTAAGTATGTTTTGAATTCCTGCCTTTCTCTTTAGTTGACAATTTAGGTACCAGAGATAATTTATGATATTCATTCTACACCCCTCACTCATGGAGATGTTTTCTAAGACTCATGTGCCTAGTTGTAAGATATGTAGTAAGGTAACATATCAGGGACAAAGCAAAGGAGGGTTTGTTTCTATGTTGTTTGCCTTTGTTAATTGACACATGATGTGGATCAGAATTAAGTTGACAGCTTGTATGAGAGCATAAAGTTTCACTGGGTCCCCCATCATTCTCACCGCCCAAACTAAGTATGTTTGGACCCATTGTGGGAGCCATTGTGTCCATCCAACTAACAGAAAGTTTTCTTAATTTTTAGGTGCCCTTGTATTTTAGCAAGCATTATGTCCTTCTTCAGAGACTTCTCCCTTTTAGAAACATATCCAAAGTAAGTACCGCAAAGTTCCACATTCCTCACTGCTAAAAACACATTTCCTCAAAGTGAATTAGTCTGTTACTCTGGTAGAACTTGGTATAGTCAATATTTTTTTCAATACATAAATCAAATATTTGAATTATTCTTCCATCTTCTGTTTTTTAAATCAATTTTGACATGCATATGTGATTGAAAATACCATAAATTAAGACTGGTGTAATTTTGTCATCAATTTGATATCTTTACTTTTTCATACTTTAAAAGATGTCTTTTGCTGAAGATTGGGCCAGGATACTTAAGCCTTTGATTCCTGTAGATTTCATGGAAACAGATTGCTGATTACATGGATGTGAATTCTTAGTTCAAGTGAAATTAAATTCGTGAAAAATGCAATATTTTCTGGGTTGTGTGTGTCTGTGATGTTATTGGCCCAGTTTTATTTTCATTTTCTTTTTAATGACCAATTTGCTTTCAGCATGCAAGCAATGTCATTTATATATTGCAAATTGTTAATGAATCTTCCTTAAAATCTGACGCCAAGACCTACATATAGTCCAGGTTTTCACAAATATGATAAAAGGGTATGAACTTGGCAAGTACACAGGTATTCAATTTGAACATCTAAGTGTTCTGGAGTTCTCATTCTTCACAATGTTATACATAGTTTGTTAAGAGTCTCACAATTTAATAACTATCCATAACAAAACATAAGTAAACATTTTTCTGACATTTCTGCCTTCAGCCAAGATCACAATATCCTTCATACAAGTATCATATAAAAGTATGTATTATAGCTCATGGACTTCCTCGAGTAAAATGTGCAAATAACAAACAAAACAGAAATGTATCAGTGATATTTAGAAAACTGAGAACTAAAAGAGACTTCTTCATATTCACTCAGTTACTTAGTGATAGATTGAGAAATAAATGAATATACTCTTCTCTTCTCATGTCTGAATTAGAACACTTTCTTGTAATTTTCTCTCGGTCTAACTCTCATTCTCTGTGTGTGTGTGTGTGTGTGTGTGTGGCACATAGCAAAGGATGAGATTTTGAAGTTTTAGAAAATTGCATCATTTTTCTGGGCCAATTTCAAAATCAACTTACCAATAGATGCAGAAGTCAGAGAGAAAGATAGTACACTGGCAGTTATTACAGAAAAATGGTCTATTCAGTGTACCCCTCTCAATATAGCACAACTTTTCCTTTTAAGCCAGTTCTAGCTGCTCTAAGGGTTCTCCTAGGCCAATGATACTAAGTGAAGACTTCACCCCAGAAAGGCTCTAAAACTGGTTTCAAAAGCCCATTAAGTAAACTTCTAGTTAATTCCCCTTTGCCCCCAAGCCTCAAAAGCACTTTCTATTGTAGTCCAAACCCTAATGATCCAATGGTTCAAATTTGAAAAGAGTGGCACTGTCTAATAATTAATGTAGCACATATAAATTTTCATCTTGAATATAAATAATTGTAATAAAATTAAGGAGACTTAGCGGCACTGTGAACTAGGTATTGGACTGCTAAGCAACAGGTCGGTGGCTCAAACCCTCTAGTCTCTCCAGGGGAGGAAAATGAGGCTCTGTGATTATGTAAAGATTCAGTCTCAGGAGCCCTCCATATTCTCATAGTGCCCATGAGCAGGAATTGACTCAACAGCGGCAGGTTGAAAGTAAAATATAAAATCATATTAAAAATTCAAATAAAATACATTCCAAAATTTACTCTTTCCTAATAATTGTTCTCTCAGAGAAGTCGCATTCCAATGCTTATATGAATTTGATCTGCATTATCTTCCACCAATTGGATTTGTTTGGGTTTGTTTGTTTTTAATCATTTTATGGGGCTCTTACAGCTCTGATAATAATCCAAACATCAATTGTGTCAAGCACATTTGTACATAGGTTTCCATCATCAATTTCAAAACATTTTCTTTCTACTTGAGTCCTTGATAACACCTTCCCTTTGTCCCTCCGCCCCTCACACTCCCACCCTCATAACCCCTTGATAAATTATTATTACTTTCATATCTTACACCATTCATTGTCCCCCTTCACCCACATTTCTGTTGTTTGGTGTTATATGTTCATCATTTTGATTGGTGCCCCTTTTGTCCCCCTTCTCCCACCACCCTCCTTCTACCCTTCCATGGTCTTGTCCGATGTATATAGTCAGAAGTCTTATATCTTGAAACTCTGCCACATTCAGCTATCACTTCCAGAACTCCTCTTGTGGAACTTTTTGGGTTTTCCATCTATAAAATCATATCATCTGCAAATAACGATGTCTTCTTTCCCCAGACAAATACACTTGGTGTTTTTCCTTTATCTTATGTTGTAAGTTTAGGACCTCCACCAGTACAATGTTCAATAAAACTGGGAACAAGGGACATTTTCATCTTGTCCTCTATTTCCATGGGAATATTTTCCTCTGTTTTCATCGACTGCCACGTCGACAGTTGGTTTTTCATATGTAACCTGTATTATATTCCTATCTTACTGAGTGCAGAAATGGATGTTGGATGTCGTTGAATGTTTTCTCTGTGTATATTATCATCTGGTTCTTATCCCTTTTTCATGTCAATGTGGTGAATAATGTTGATGGACTTTTGGATAGTGAACCACCCTGTATCCCTGGAATGAATCCCACTTGGTCATGGTGACTTATTTGTTTTATGTACTTATTATTCTATTGGCCAGTATTCTGTTGAGGATTTTTGCATCAGTATTCATTAGAGATATTGATCTATAGTTCTCAGTTCTTGTGGGACTCTTACCCAATATAGGTACCAGTATTAAACTAGCTTCATAGAGAGAGTTCAGTAGTTAGCTGTCTTTTTGTAAGATCTGGAAGAGTTTGTGTTGGATTGGTGTCAGTTCTTCCCTGATTGCTTGGTAGAATTATCCTGAGAAGCTATCTGGCCTGGGGATTTTTGTTGTTGGTGGTGATCCCTTGATAACCTTTTCTATTTCATCTATTATTTTGGGTCTATTGAGATTCTTGATGTCCATCTGTGCTAATCTAAGAAGGTGTGTCAGACAGGGTTCTCTAGAGAAACAAAACCAGGACACGTATTACTTCAGATAGATAGATGATAGATAGATGGATAGATAGATAGATAGATAGAACACAAGAAATAAATAGCTAATTGGTCTACAGAGAAAGACAAAAGGCTCAGTTCAATTCATTTCCGTGAGACAGTTATTACACTGGCAGTCCTTCAACTCACGAAGGCTGCTGGGTGCAAGTCAAGGAAGCAGACAGCTGAGTCTTCCATAGAGCAATATAGGCAATGCAACCATGGGCAGCAAACAGCTGGGCAGGTCACCAACAGTCAGCCAGATAACAGGGTCTGACTATCCCCAGCTCAAGTTGTGTATACACAAGCAGTGTGGTGAAACAGGTCTTGAAGAAACTTCAAACTATAAATACACATTTCATGAGTTGGGTGTACCACAGGTAGTGTAGCTTGCAAATTGAGGCAGAGAACTAGCTTAAGTAGCCACACATTGGTCTGGTCATCAGAGAGCAAGAGACAGAAAGGCAAGGCTTGCCAAGCCATTCATCTCTTTTCCCTTTAATTACACTGCACTCTTACAATCCCAAATGTGTTTATTGGCCAGGTGGCACACTAAAACTACCTATCACAGGGGGATTGCTTTTCCAATTGTTTGTCTATGTATTCCAAGTTGTAGAATTCATTGGAGTACAGGCCTGTGTAGTACTCTGTAATTTGCTTTTTAATTTCATTAGGGTACATTGTAATGCCCCCTATTTCATCCCTCATCCTAACTAATGAAATTTCTTTCTTCCTTTCTTGGGTTAGTTTTGCCAAAAGTTTATTGATGATTAATCCTTTTAAGAACCAGCTTTTAGATGTATTGATTTTTTAAAATTGTTTTCCCATTCCTGAATCTCAGTCCTGATTTGTATTACTTGTTTTATTTTGCTATTAGGCGGATCATGCATTGATTCTGCTCTCATTGCTGGAGATTTGGTGCCAGCATATCAACCATAAATCTATTTACCTTTTTCATGTGTGCATTTATTGCTATCAAACTTCATCTAAAAACTGCTTTTGCTGTGTCCCAAAGGTTTTTGTACTTTGCATTCTGATTTTCATTGGTTTTTAAAACTTCTTAATTAAATCTCTGATCTGGACTTAGTACCCATTAATTTTGAAATAGAGTTTTATACATTCTTTAATTGTTTGCCTTTGTTTTCTTAATTGTCCTTTTGTTGACTTGCAGCCTTATGGCAGAGCGGTCTAAGAGGAAAATCTGTATTATCTTTATGTGTTAGAATTTACACAGGCTCTGCTTGTGCCTCAGCATGTGGTCTATCTTTGCATATATGCCATATGGGCTTGAGAAGATTATGAATTTTTTTTCAACTTGGGTGAAGAGCTCTGAAAATGTCTATAAGTCAAGTCACCTAATTGTATAATTTATTCCTATAGCTTCCTTGTTAAGCTTCTTTCTCTGTGGTCTATCTCAGAGAGCAGAGTATTCACCCTATAACTCCTGATTTTTTTTCTTTTTCTTTTCTTTTCTCTTTTTGTTTTTTTTTTCTTCTCTTCTTTTTTTCCCCCTAACCCTATACTCCTGAATTTTTAATTTCAGGAAAAAAATTGGTTTTGTTCTTTACTTTCATAGATACACACACACACGCACACACACACACACACATTTAATCATATGTAACGAAAATGTCATGCTCAGTGTTATAGGGTTAAAGTCACCTACTATGCTTGTTGAGCCTGTGATTTCTTTTTTCATCTTTGGGAGTGTTTGATCAATAAATTTTGAGGGTCACTCTCTTGGTGCATCTGTACTTATTGTGCTCACTGGTTGTTGATCTACTGTTCCCTTGAGCATTATATAGTGCTCCTCCTTCTTGTTATGGCTTGCACTTTGAGATCTATTTTATCAGAGATTAGGATTGCAACCCCTGCTTTTTTTGAATTGCAATTTGTATGGTATACTTTTCTCCAGCTTTTGATTCTCGGCTTTTGATTCTTGTCTTTTGTCTGCAAGCTTCAGGTGTGTCTCTTGTAGGCAACAGATCTATGGATGCCGGTTTTAAGCCAGCCTGCTAATTTCTGTCTTTTAATGGGTGAGTTCAGTCCATTGATATTCAGACTTATTACATCCATCTTTGACTCAGTGATGTCATCTTTTTCCTTTTGTGCTACGTGTTTTCCTCTCTCCCTTCTTATCAGTGGATTGCATGTGTGATGAGGTGGGGTTCATTCTTGCCTTTTTCCAACATTGAGCCAGTGCTACCTTTGGGGCTGTTTTCAGTGACCTCTGGGTGGAGTTGCTCTATTTGAGGGGTCTCTTGTTTGTGCTCTGTGAGTACTATTCCTCTGTCCATATTTTGTTGGTAAGAATTTTTTATAGAACTGAGTTTTTGCCTTGTCCAGGAAGACTTACTTCTCCATCTACCTTAATAGAGAATTTGTCTGGGTAGAGTATTCCTGGGTTTGCCTTATTTTCATTCAACTTTCAGAATATGTTACTTCACTCTCTCCTCTTTTTCATGGTGTCTGCTGATAGGCTTGAGCATATTCTTATGTGGAGTACCTTTATAAGTGACTGTCTTTTATTTCCTAACAGCTCTTATGATTTTCAATTATTCCTCAGAGTTTTATAGTTTAACTATTAAATGCCTTGGTGAATTCTTCTTGGGATTAATTCTAACAGTTGTCCTTTCAGCTTCCTGAATGGTTGCCTGATTTTCATTCATTAAGCTGGGGAAGTTTTCCTCTATTAATTGCCTCGCTATTTTTGTTGTTGACTTATTGTGTCTGGTTTCGGTAGTTCAATTATTCTAATGTTGTTCCTATTTATTGCATCAGACATTGTTCTCAGGTTTTCTTCAAACTCTCTTATTATCTTGTTTGATTGTCTTTGCTGTTTGTTAAAGTCTCTGCTTCATATAGTCTGCTGGTGATGAAAGGATAGAGATGATAAAGACCATGCACCAAAGGAAACTACAAGAGTTAAGGGATGAAGTAACAAAAGCAAATAACATTCACAGAATGTCAATTTTAGGCCTGGGCTGAGCTTTCAGCTCCTGTTGGCTTTTCCTGTTCTATTGTGTAAATCTCTGTAGGCTGTGCTCAGGGGATCTGCTATCTGCCACTTTTGTTATGCTAACACTGTGTTGATTGAACAGGTTTCTGTGGTTTACATTAAATTTACACATGGGAACACAGACTCAGAATGAAAGGGTATTTTAAGTTTGGGTTTTTAAAAATAATTATCTTTGCCCTAATCATTTTCAAAGCATTTGCTCTCCGCTTAAGCCCTTTGCATCAGGTCCTCTTTTTTTCGCCCTCCCTCCTTTCTCCCCCCTCCCTCATGAACCCTTGATTATTTATAGATTGTTATTTTGTCATATCTTGCCCTATCCGGAGTCTCCCTTCCCCACCCTTCTCTGCCGTCCATCTCCCAGGGAGGAGGTCACGTGTGGATGTGCTTCAAACAATTGATGTATGTATATGTATGGATTGTGATAAGAGTTGTATGAGCCCCCAATAAAATGTTTAAAAAAAATTATCTTATCTAGTACCCTGGCATCAGGACTATGCCCTACTATCCTCAAGACAGAGGACCAGATTAGATGAGTGGGTTCAGGGCTCTCCTGCAGCCTCCTTACCTCTTATTTTCTGATCTAACCGTATGAGCTTCAGGTGAGTGGTTCTGGACATCATCTTGGAACGCTTCTCTTTGTTTCCAAAAGGAATACTTTTTGTAAAACCTTCAAACATATTCACCACTCTCTTTCAAGAGTGTTCCTCAGTATCATATACTCTATTTTCTTCTATTTTATCATTCTATTGGGGGCTCATACAACTCTTATAACAATCCATAAATACATCTATTGTATGTCAAGTACACTTGTACATTTGTTGCCCTCATCATTCTTAAAACATTTTCTTTCTTCTTAAGTCTTTGGCATCAGCTTCTCATTTTATCCCCTCCATCCCTGCTCCCACCTCCCAAACATATTCTACCTCTTTATTTCAAGAATGTTCCTTGGTATCATATATTCTATTTTTCTTCTTAAATTGGTTTCTTATTCTTTGATATAAGTGTGGTTTGTTGATTTCCAAGACTAATCTGTCCTTTTATTTTTAATTCCCTTCCTTTGAGAATCACATATTATCTTGTTCCTTAGTGCATTCCTCTACATTTTTATTTAGGTCTCCCTAAGAGTGTAAAACAGAACTAGTAAATGTTGGGCACATCTAAATTTGTCACTGATTCAAAAACACCTAATTACTTCTATGTTTTTAAATTTAATTAACCCCACCAAAATACCTCTTCTCGCAATTAGCAGGTAAAATCAGTCAGAACTCATAGTTAAAAATTATTTTACTGAAGAGACTGAGTTTCCATTCATATTACCCCCAAATATGCACAACATCTGATGGTTTAGTTGTAGTGGTTTAAAGTCAATAACTTTTAGGAAGTTCTTAAAATATTTATGATTTTCCTTCAAGTATATAAACACCACCAGGTATTGATGAGAATATAAAGTCAAAGTAACAAATAATTTAAAATAATATTTCAAGTGTTGGCTTCATGAACTACAAATACATAGCTATTAAAATATATGTGTATGTTATCACATGTGTTTATCTTTATAACCTTTTTTCTCAGATCGATTGTATGGTGTTTAAGAATATTTAAACACAAATATTAGGTATATTTTTATGTACCTAGTTTTATAAACAATAAAACAACCCAATAATTTTTAAATACTGCTATAATGGTTCCAGTTAATACACAAGTTCATTCTGGACATGCCTCTGCTATCAGCAGATTGCTGCACATAACCTCTATAAGGTATTCAGAGTTTGCTATAATCTAAACAATAGAATGTCTGCATAAACAACAAAGCACAAGCAAACATCTTTCTGCACTTGTCTGCTTTCTACAAAGATTCATTTGAAATTGCAATGATATCCCATGTTTCATATTCTCTTTTAAATACACCTCTCATTTTAGACAGCTCTAAGTTTCCTGTTAAAATCATTTCTTGTCTATGCTCAGCAAAACTTTATTAGCAGGTGTTGTTAACATTATTATTTGATAATTTATGAATTTTTTATCATCTTTATTTAGATTTATCACAAATAAAGATCTCTTCTTGTCTGTTGGACTGATACTTGCATGCCAAATTTCTTGGCATAGAGTAATGTGTAATTCTAGACTAAGCAATTTGTCAGAATATTTCAACTGCTTTTTATTTCGGCAATTCCTCATGTATTGATTTATGACAATCCTTTCAGTGAAAATTGGATATCTTCCTTTACAAGCAATAGTGCTTACCATATATACTCGTGTAGAAGTCGGGTTTTTCAGCACATTTTTAATGCAGTTTTTGTGCTAAAATTAGGTGCATCAGCTGATAATCATCTGGTCAGCTTATACTCGAGTATATACGGTAATCATATTCTGTTGTTGCATGGAATGGCTGAACATAAAATTATGGTATAACTTTTAATGCAGTGATTACATATTCTTTCTGTGTTCTTTTTATGCTTTCTGTTTGTTCAATATTTTGTCTATAGAGTTTTTCAATATAATAACTCAAGGCTTGAATTTATTTTCAGTTCTTCACCTTTAGAGATCTTTTGTTTTTCTCAAAGATACAATCTTTTTGTTTTCTAATCCAGAGCTTTGCTCATTTTAGTAAATATCGACCTTTTACAGTGAATACTTTCAGACTTGTATCACGTTTTTAAAGATGATCCACTTTGCTATGGGGAGGATTTAGGCGACCAAGGTTAGTATTCAATTTTTATCAAAACTTAAGTGGAAATCTTCCCTAGAAGTTGAAGCTTTACAACAGTTTATGAGAACACTGCCCCACAACAGATTTAGGATTTCTTAATATTTTAAGGAAGATCATGAAGCTCTCAGAGCTGATACAAGAAAGGGAAAGAAAACTACTGTACTTAGGATACCATAGGGCTTGGTATGTTTCCTCCCTTACAAACTCAGTGTAACTGACTTGAGATACTCATTTCCTCTCTACCAGTACATCAAATCTGACTTATGGCAACCTTACAGGCAAAGGTCGAACTGCCTCCTGTGGATTTCGGAAAATGTGACTCTTTATGAGAGTAGAGAGCCTCACCTTTCTCCCTTAGAGAAGCTAGCGCTTTTCAACTGCTGACCTCATGGCCAGCACCCAGCAGGTAACCATTACCCACCACCAGAGTTCCTAGAATGAGCTGTGCTCAGTGAAGAGGTCTCCCCATACACATGAAGATTATCTGTTTGAACAAATCTTATACATTTAAAAAGATGAAAAGGGTTGTGTGAAGAGGCATAATCTTAATAGATTTACTCAAAGGGCAGAATGATAATGAGAGCTTATTATAAAGATGTTCTAAGAAAATGTGCATCTGTATTGCTGGGAAAATCTTAGGAAGTTGGTGAAGATGTTTTTTTGTTTGTTTTTTAATCCTGACAATGCACCTGCTCATTCTTCCAGGGTAGCAAGGACTTCATGACAATTTCATAGGGAAACTTCACTTCATTCTTCTGATAGCCCTGAACGTGCTATTCCATAATTCCTTTTGTTCCTCAAGCTCAAAGAATGTTTTAAAGGAACACAGGGAAAGCCAATCAAGGATGCTCAAATGCCATTTTGTATAGTATAAGTCAAAGAGCATACATTTCTTCTTGAAAGGGCTAGGAAGTGTATAGATCTAGATGGAGGACATAACAAAACCAGTATCTTTATAATGGAAGTTTCTAGGCATTTGGGCAACAGTTTATTTTACCCTCGTATATGTTGAAAATAATTACAATATGGGATACATATCATTTATTTATTTTTTATAAATAAATATATTGGGGACCTTACACCACTTAAAACATTCCACCCATCCATTGTATAAAGCACTTTTGCACATGTTTCCATCACCATTTTAAAAACATTTTCTTCCTACTGAGCCCTTGGTGTCAGCTCCTCTTTTTGTCCCTCCCTCTCCTACCTTTCCATCCTGTGAACCCTTGATAAATTATAAATTATTATTATTTTCATATCTTACACCATTCTCTGTCTCCCTTCACCCACTTTGTTGTTTTTCCCACTCAGTGTGTTGTGCATGTGTGTGTTATACATCAATCATTGTGATAGGCTCCCCCTTGTACCCTGTTCTCCCCCACTTTCCCTCTACCTGCATGGTATTGCTTCTCCCATCACTGATCTGGGGAAGTTTTTATCTGTCCTGGATTACCTGTGCCAAGAGCTCTTAGCTGTATCAGTGTATTTGCTCCGCTCCAGTCTGGGTTGTAAGGTAGAAGTGGGTCATGATATTGAGGGGGAGGAATCATTATAGAAATAGAGGAATGTTTTGAGTTTCATCAGTGCCACACTACACCCTGGCTGAATCATTCTTACCTGTGACCTTCTGTGAGGGATGTCTAATTGTCTACAGATGCACTTTGGGCCTCCACTCCAACCCCCACTCTTCATGCAGGCTGGTGTGCTTCTTCCATGTGAGCTTCGTTACTTCCCTGGTAGCTGGCTGCTTGTTTAATTTCAAGCTGTTAAGTCCCTAGACACTATATCTTTTAATAGCTGGGACCATCAGTTTTCTTCACCACATTTGCTTGTGCACCCATTTTGTCTGCACTAATCATGTGGAAAGGTGAGCATAACAGAATGCCAGGTTATTTTTTAGAACTAAGTGTCCATGCCTTGAGGGAGGATTTGAGTAGAGGCCCAATGTCCATCTGCTACCTTAATATGTAACACTTAAATATATGTGTATAGATCTATATCCCTATTGTTATTTGTTAATATATTTACATATGTACATGCCTACTATATTTATACATCTATATATATATATATATTTTGCCTCCTACTTTTTCCCTCTATTTACTTTTACTTTCCTCCTATCCCACTGTCATGTTTGACCTTCTTTCAGCTCTCAATAATTCTTCTTGGCTACATTTCACTTGATCAAACCCCAAAAGCATTCTAAGCCCTTTTCACCATCAATTATAGATCTCTTGTTGTTCCCTTGTCCCTGGGTTTGTTGGCTCCCTCCTCCCTTACCTCCTCTTCTCCTATGTCTCCTCGGACCTCTTGACCCAATTGTTTTCTCCTCTGGATTGTTTATCCTGTCTGTTATATGGAGAGACATGAGGGGCGGGGGGAAATGCCTATAAATAGTTCCTGGTTTGACTGCTGACCCTTATGAATGTTTTCTAGTCAAGTCTGGTGAGTTGCCACCAATTCCAAAGTCTATTTTTGGGATTCCTTGGGGACTTTGTTAGTTTTCTCCCATTGCTTGCTGCTCTGTTTTGCTCTTTTCATGTTTCACCCCAGTAAGCAAAATTCCCACACTGTGTCTCCAGTGCTATTCTTTATGCAGCTGTGGGGTCAGTGAGGGGGTGCTGTGTCTTGGGATGGGGCCAGACCTACAGTTCTCTCTGTGCATTGGCTGCTTGTAGCAATAATGTGGTTCTGTACCCTTGGTTGGCCACGGTGTGGTCCATTCTCTCTCTCTCTCTCTCCCTTTCCTTCTGAGTTTGCTCCCATGTGGTCTGGGCAGATCTGCCACCCTCCCGGAATGTATCTGCAGTGCTATCCCCTGTAGTGCAGTCTTCTGGGGAGGGGGTTGAAGTAGTTGGCATTGGACCAAGCCCTCAGATTTTTGTGTTCATTCATTGTTTCATGCCAGTATGTTGTTATCGTCAAAGCTTGGTGCTTCTGGTTGAGGTGTGGTTCCCCTCTCCCTTTCCTGTGGAAACATAAACAATATCCTCATCTTGTGTGAGTTAGAGTCCTGTTCCCCCACTGTTCACTTCCTTTTATTTTCTTTACCCCCCCCTAATGCCATATGCATTTCTGGGTTGTTTCTGACCCCTGCCAGGAGGCCGTGACCACGCCCCAGGAGATAATGCATTTAGTGACTTTTCTCCTATGTCTTTTTAAGCTTGTGCTTTTTAAGTTTACCTCCATGGACACATGTTATAATTGTCCTTTATTGCTTGATTTAATTTGCTGAGCATAATTTCCTCTGACTCTTTGCATGAGATGATTTGTTTCTTGTGTTCATCAGTGCTTTGTAGAGAAGCATATCCATTGTATGTATATATAAGAGTTTTTTCATCCGTTCATCAGTTGATGGAAATTTAAGTTGTTTCCAGTTCTTTGTGATTGCAAGCGGCGCTTGATAGACATTGGAGTACAGATGTCTTGTCGTGGTCTTTCTTATTTCTTCTTATTATATGCCCTGTAGGGGAATTGCTCTGTCATATGGTAGCTCGATTTCCGTTTGTTTTATGTAAAACTATATTGATTTCCATAGTGGCTGTACATACCTACAGGATAAATAGCAGTGTATGAGAGTTCCTATCTCACCATAACCCCTCCAACACTTGTTACTTTCTGATTTTTTGAATTGGGCTTCGAGGGTATTAGGTGGTATCTCATGGTAGTTTTAATTTTCATTTCCCTTATAGCTAAAGATTGGGAACACTTTATCATATGCTTATTGACCATTCAGATTTCCCCCCCTTGTGAAACTTCTGTTCAGGTCCTTTGCCCACCTCCTCAAAGGGCTATGTGTTTTTTCTTATGTAGGCTAGCAGAGTGTTGTAGATTTGGGCAGTAAGTCCTTTGTCTGATGTATCATTGCTAGAGATATTTTACCAGATTCTGGGGTCTCTTATTATACTGTTGACCAATTCTTTCAATGTACACAGGTGTTTTATCATTGGTATATATCACTTGTCAATTTGTGATTCCTCTGTGTTTTTGTCCTTGCCTATTTCTGAAAGCCTATATATTACCTGTACCAAAGTTCTCATTTGTCATTGATGGCCCAAATAGTTTGCAGGTTTTACCTTGAGGTCTGTGAGCCCCCCTTGAGTTTATTCTTGTGCATGGAGTGATATAAGGGGCTTGCTTCTTTGTTCTGCAGGTAGATATCCATTTTTTTTAAAGCACGCCTTGTTGAAGAGGGCACTTTACAAAGATTAATCGTCTGTATGCTGATGATTTAATTTCTGGGGTTTCAGTTCCTTTTCATTGGTCTGAATATCTGTCATTATTCCAGCACCATGCTGTTTTGACCACTGTGGAGGTATAGTAGGTGTTAAAGTCAGGTAAAGCAAACCCTCTGACTTTGTCCTTCTTATTAAGGAGTTCTCGGCTAATTCTGGGCATCTTCCCTCCCCATAGGAATGGTTAGTCATTTTTTCTATTTCTTTGAAGAAAGATGCTTTTATTTGTATTGAGATAGCATTAACTGTCTCTAGTGCTTTGGCAGGACTAACATCTTACTATATTATGTAGGTCTTCTAATCCATGAGCATGGGATATTCTTCCTTTTGTGAAGTCACTCTTACTTCTGCAGTTTTCCTTGTATAAATCTTTTGTTCTTTTGGTTAGATATATCCCTGGATATTTTAATCTGTGCTTGGCTATTGTGAAAGGTATTACCTCTTTGATCTCCTCTTCTGTGGTCTAATCTGATGTATATAGCAGTCTGGTAGATTTCTGTTTATTGATCTTATAGGATAAAACATTTTTTTTGTTTCAAAGAAAATTTAAGCATTGTGATTGGTTCTTAATTACATATAAACAGCCTGTCTACTGTACTGTTAGCACTTGCCCTTATGACCCCTGCAAATGATACATGAGTATCATAAATTGATTCTTGGTTCTCTCATATTTGTATCATTTATATCAATAGCATGCTACATGCAGTACAAGTTAGAAACACTCAGTTGTTTGTGAACAAGTAAAAATGAGCAAAATTGCAGATGCCTTCCAACTACAGGCTCTGTCAGTTCCAGGATCTACACTGGCCAAGATGGAAGGAGATCAGCAACCCGAGGATGAATAGCCTGTGGGAATGAAAGCAGTTTTCTTGGCAAGGAACTCGGAATCATGAACAATAAGAATGAGCTTGCAAGTGTCTTGCCAAATGTGTTTCCAAAGGGACAGAATTTCCTCCTCATTGTTTGATTCTCTGGCCAAATTTCTTTGTTTGATAAACAATCATCAAAAAGACAATAATACAATCTGCTCAACTTTTTTGTTTGCTCTTCTATTTCTCTCTGGCTCATACAGTATTTGTCTTGATGCTGGCTCTGACCAGGTAGACCTTTTCAATCCTAAGTGTAAACCCAGACCTTGAAATTGTATTAGTCCTAAAAGCCACCTGATTAGCTATTATTCAATCTTTTCTTTCCTACTAGCCAAGGTTTCAGATAATCAGAATGCCTACTTTAAGCTATTTTTATTCTTGGTTAATTCACCTTAACGTTCTGTTAGAAGTATAAAAGCCACAATATGAACATCGCAACCAACATAGGAGCCTCAATCCTATGCACAGAGATTCTGGTATGAGTCTTATGAGTTGGTTAGTGATTTCCTTATACTGAGGTTTGATAAACAAAATATTTTCCCACATACCAGGGATGAGATAGTTGTAAGTCTTAAAGATGGTGTCAAAGGTGGCCTTGGCAAACTTGCCCAAGGGGTCAATCCCTTGACAAGGAGTAGCATCATCTATTTCTTGGGAAGGGGAACTAAGATGATGTTCCCAGGCCAGGGATGAGGCACACCAACACAGAGCCACAGGGGCTGAGGAGAGCTTTTTGTTTAGGGAGCATTAGACACTTTATTTCTCTCAATGATGAAGAGCAAATGGAAAATATTTACTATTTTTAATGTTCTTGCCTCAAATTTATTTGTTCTCCTTTTATAATATAATAGATCTGATGATTGTTTTCTGAATATTGTTACACATTCTTGCCATTATATGTTTGTCTAATTTCACCATGGACCACATGATCAGCATACATAAACTCAGGTCTTGATGCCCTCTCTTCTTTGGTCCATGCTTACTTTTTAAAATGTCTGTAATTCGATTCTAACTCACGGTGATCCCTGAAGATAAAACAGAACTCTCCCTCAGAGTATCCAAGGCTGTACTACTATAGCTGATTGCTACATCTCTATTCCAAAGTGGTTGTGGGGTTTGAACTGCTGGACCTTTCTACAAGCAAACCAGGGCATACCCACTCAGCCACATAAACTGCTTAGTAGGGTAATACAAAAAATGAAACTCACTGCTACTGAGTGCGTCCTGCCAATTCTTTTTTTTTTCTTCTTTTATATTTTATTAAGGACTCCAACAACTCTTACCACAATCCATACATATACATACATCAATTGTACAAAGCACACCCATACACTCCCTGTCCCAATCACTCTCAAGGCATTTGCTCTTCACCTAAGCCACTTGCATCAGGTACTCCTTTTTTTCCCCCCCTCCCTCCCTTTTCCCCCCTCCCTCATATGCCCTTGGTAATTTATACCTCGTTATTTTGTCATATCTTTCCCTATTCGGGGTCTCCCTTCCCCCCTTCTCTGCTGTCCCTCTCCCAGGGAAGAGGTCACATGTGGCTCCTTGTAATCAGTTCCCCCTTTCCAACCCACTCACCCTCCACTCTCCCAGCATCGTCCCTCACGCCCTTGGTCCTGGAGGTATCATCCACCCTGGATTCCCTGTATCTCCAACCCTCATATGTACCAGTGTACAGCCTCTGTCCTATCCAGCCCTGCAAGGTAGAATTCGGATCATGGTAGTTGGGGGGAGGAAGCATCCAGGATCTGGGGGAAAGCTGTGTTCTTCATCGATACTACCTCACACCCTAATTAACCCATCTCCTCTCCTAAGCCCCTCTATGAGGGGATCTCCATTGGCTGACACTTGGGCCTTGGGTCTCCACTCTGCACTTCCCCCTTCATTTAATATAATATATATATACACATACATATATACATATACACATAAATACACATACATACACACACTTATATCTTTTTTTTTTTTTGCATGATGCCCTATATCTGGTCCCTTGGGCACCTCGTGATCGCACTGGCCGGTGTGCTTCTTCCATGTGGGCTTATTTGTTTCTGAGCGAGATGGCCGCTTGTTCACCTTCAAGCCTTTAAGACCCCAGACACTATCTCTTTTGATAGCCGGGCACCATCAGCTTTCTTCACCACATTTGCTTATACACCCATTTGTCTTCAGCGATCCTATCATGGAGGTGTGCAGTCAATGATATGATTTTTTGTTCTTTGATGCCTGGTAACTGATCCCTTTGGGACCACTCTATCACACAGGCTGGTGTGTTCTTCCATGTGGACTTTGTTGCTTCTGAGCTAGATGGCCGCTTGTTTATCTTCAAGCCTTTAAGACCCCAGTCACTATCTCTTTTGATAGCCGGGCACCATCAGCTTTCTTCACCACATTTACTTGTTCACCCATGTTGGCTCCAGCTGTTGTGTCGGGAGAGTGAGCATCATAGAGTTCCAATTTAATAAAAGAAGGTATTCATGCATAGAGGGAGTGTTTGAGTAGAGGCCCAAGGTCCTTCCGCCACCTTAATACTTGACCTATAAATATAGACACAAAGATCTATTTCCCCAACCTCCTATATATATTTGCATGTACATGTCTTTGTCTAGACCTCCATGAATGCCCTTTGACTCCTAGCTCTTTCCTCCATCTCCCTTGACCTTCCTCCTGCCCTACTACCATGCTTCATTGCCACCTGGGCTAGAGTATACCTCTTCTCTAAGCAACCTTACCCTTGATCATTTCCCACCAGGCCTGCCACTCCCCCTTCTCTACCCTTTGGGGTCCCATGTTTTTCCCTTGTCCCTGGGTTTGTTAACACCACTTCCTTACCCCCCCCTACCCCCCACCCCAAGTCCCCCCGGAACTGTCGGTCCCGTTGTTTTTCATCCAGATAGTTCATCCAGCCTGTCCTATTCAGACAGACCTGTGGAGTCACTAACATGCACGAAAACTAGACAGAGGAACACAAAGCAACAGTATATAACCAGACAACAAAACAACCAAAACAAACCACTGAAAAAGAACAGAACAAAACAGTTCACAAGAGAAAAGCTTGTAGTTAGTTCAGGGATCTTTGCTGGCCCTTAGGAGCGTTTTCCAGTCCAGTCTGTTGGGGCACCACGCCCTGGCCCCAAAGTCCACTTTCAGCATTCCCTGGGGACCTTGCCACTCCATTCCCTTGCTGTTCCGCTGCACTCCCCCAGTGCATTGCCTCGGTGTGGTGGGATCAGGTCAGGTGCAATTCCCACACTGTGTCTCCGGTGCTGTCCCCTGTATCGCCCTTAGTCACTGAGGGGCATCATGTCTCATAGTAGGGCCAGCCATGTTGTTCTCTCTGTGGACTGGCTGCTCTACTCAGGAACATCATCATCACGGCCTGGTGGGCCAGGCTGTGCTCCACTCTCTCCTCCTGCCCCTTCATCTGCTCCCGTGTGCTCTGATCAAATATGTCCATCTCCCATAGCTGCAGGGTCAATGTCGTCCTTTGGAACAAGTTCTTTTCGGGGGAGGGGCAGGAATCCACTTAATTTATGGTGCTGGGGCCTTCCTCCCAGACCTCTCCACCGGTTCCGTCCTCCACGCCGGGATAATGCATTCACACCTTGCGACACTGGGTTGAAGTCTGGTCCCACTTTCCCTGTGGAGATATAAACAATACCCTCCCCTTGGGTGGATTAATGCCCCATTTCTGTCATGCTGATTGTACTTACCTCAGGGGACTCATGTTGTACCTGTCCCTTTGGGACTGGCTTACCTCGCTTAGCATAATTCCTTCCAGCTCTTCCCATGAAATAACGTGTTTCATGTGCTCATCGGTGCTTTTCAGTGCTGCATAATACTCCATTGTGTGTATGTGCCAAAGTTTGCTAATCCACTCGTCTATCGATGGAAACTTAGGCTGTTTCCAAGTCTTTGCTATTGTGAATTGTGCCGCAATAAACATTGGAGCGCATATGACTGGTCGTGTTTTATTTGCTGCTTCAACCGGGTATATGCCCAGTAGAGGGATGGCTGGGTCGTAAGGTAGATCGCCAGATTGCTTTCCACAGTGTCTGTACAAATCTGCACGACCACCAGCAGTGGAGGAGGGTTCCTATTTCACCACAGCCCCTCCAACACTTGTTGCTCTCTGATTTACTGATCTGGGCTAGCCTCAGGGGTGTTAGGTGGTATCTCATGGTTGTTTTGATTTGCATTTCTCTTATGGCAAGGGACTTCGAGCACTTTCTCATATATTTATTGGCCATATTGATCTCCTCTCTAGTGAAAGTTCTTCTCATTTCTTTTGCCCACTTCCTTAGGGGGTTAACTGTTTTCCTCTTTTTGCAGGTCATGATGGTGTTGTAGATTTTAGTAATGAGCCCTTTGTCTGACGTGTCATTACTAAAAATCTTCTCCCAGTCTGTGGGTTGCCTTGTCACCCTCTTGGCAAAGTCTTTCGAGGTGCACAGGTGTTTTATTCTTATTAGATCCCATTTGTCGATTTCCAGATCACCTGTGTGTGTCCCCTTCCCTGTTGCAGTGAGCCTATGTGCTCCCTGGGCCAGTGCTCTGAGATTAGTCCCGATTCCTTCCTTAATGGTCCTGATGGTTTGGGGTTTGACTTCTAGATCTGTGATCCACCTTGAGTGTATTCTTGTGCATGGGGTGAGGTAGACGTCTTGTTTCAACTTTCTACATGTGGATATCCATTGTTTCCAGCACCACTTATTAAAGAGGGCATCTGCTTCCCACTTGACGTTTTTGGGACCCTTGTCGAAGATCAGTTGTCTATATGCTGATGATTTTACTCCTGGGCTTTCTATTCTTTTCCACTGGTCTGAGTATCTATCATTGTGCCAGTACCATGCTGTTTTGACCACTGTAGCTGTGTAGTAGGCATTAAAATCAGGTAGGGCGAGTCCTCCAATTGTGTCCTTCTTCTTGAGGAGTTCTCTGCTAATTCTGGGTTTCTTCCCTCTCCATATGAAGTTGGTGGTCAGTTTTTCCAATTCTTTGAAGAAGGTTGATGGTAATTGGATTGGTATAGCATTGAACTTGTAGAGTGCTTTAGGAAGAACTGTCATCTTTACTATGTTCAGCCTACCTAACCATGAGCAGGGGAGCTTCATCCATTTGTGAAGGTCACTTTTGGTTTCCTGTAATAGGGTTTTATAATTATGCTTATATAGGTCTTTAGTATTTTTTGTTAAGTATATTCCTAGGTATTTCAGTTTGTTCTTGGCTACTGTGAAGGGTACTTCCCTCTTAATCGCCTCTTCCATGGCCCTGTCCGATGTGTATAGAAACCCTACCGACTTCTGTTTATTGATCTTGTATCCTGCTACCCTTCCGTATTCCTCTATTGCTGTAAGTATTCCAACTGTGGAGTTTTGGGGGTCTTCAATGTATAGGATCATGTCATCTGCAAATAACGATAGTTTCACCTCCTCCTCTCCCAACTGGATCCCTTTGATGTCCTTCCGCTGTCTTATGTTGTTAGCCAGAACCTCCAAAACGATATTGAATAGAAGAGGGGACAGGGGGCATCCTTGTCTTGTACCCTTTTTCAGTGGTATTGTTCTTGTCTTTTCTCCATTGACTATGATGTTGGCTGTTGGTCTTTCATAGATAGCTTGTATGAGCTTGAGGAACTTACCTTCCAATCCTATCTTCATGAGTGTTTTGATTAGGAATGGATGCTGGATGTTGTCAAATGCTTTTTCTGCATCTATGGATATTATCATATGGTTTTTATCCTTTTTCTTCTCGATGTGGTGTAT
Source organism: Tenrec ecaudatus (assembly GCF_050624435.1). NCBI lineage: Eukaryota > Metazoa > Chordata > Mammalia > Afrosoricida > Tenrecidae > Tenrec > Tenrec ecaudatus. The sequence goes on along the minus strand of NC_134540.1, from coordinate 61,160,253 downwards.
GATATTGATGGATTTTCGGGTGTTAAACCATCCCTGCATCGCTGGGATGAATCCTACTTGGTCGTGGTGAATGATATGTTTGATGTTCCTTTGTATTCTATTGGCCAATATTTTGTTAAGGATTTTTGCATCTATGTTCATTAGAGATATTGGTCTATAATTCTCTACACTTGTGGGGTCTTTTCCCTGTTTGGGTATCAAAGTAATGCTGGCTTCGTAAAATGAGTTTGGGAGCTTGCCGTTCTTTTCTATGTTCTGGAATACTTTGTGGAGGATCGGTGTCAGCTCTTCCCTGAATGTTTGGTAAAATTCTGCTGTGTAGCCATCTGGCCCTGGGGCCTTTTTCCTTGGTAGGTTTTTGATGACACTCTCTATTTCTTCCTTCGCTATGGGTTTGTTGAGGTTTTTGATCTCTGTCTCAGATAATCTAGGGATAGATTGTTTTTCTAAATATT